>NC_143024.1:45095000-45252500 GCF_057628025.1 Oncorhynchus mykiss
CCTATAGGTTCAGGTTTTGCGGCCGGAGTCCGCACCTTGGGGGGGGGGTACTGTCACGCCCTGACCATAGTTTACTTTGTATTTTCTATGTTTTGATTGGTCAGGGTGTGATCTGAGTGGGCATTCTATGTTACATGTCTAGTTTGTCTAGTTCTATGTTCGGCCTGATATGGTTCTCAATCAGAGGCAGGTGTTCGTCATTGTCTCTGATTGGGAACCATATTTAGGTAGCCTGGGTTTCACTGTGTGTTTGTGGGTGATTGTTCCTGTCTATGTGTTTTTCACCAGATAGGCTGTTTTAGGTTTTCGTTACGTTCGTCACGTTCTTTATTTTGTAGTGTTTGCATTGATTCGTGTTTTACGTTTGTTCATTAAAACATGGATCGCAATCTACACGCTGCATTTTGGTCCGACTCTCCTTCTCACGAAGAAAACCGTTACACCTTTCACAGCCTGGACGTTTGTTTTGTGTCATTGTCCTGTTGAAAAACAAATTATTATCCCACTAAGGGCAAACCAGATGGGATGGTGTATTGCTGTAGAATGCTGTGATAGCCATGCAGGTTAAGTGTGCCTAGAATTCAAAATAAATCAGTCAGTGTCACCAGCAAAGCACCCCCACACAATCACATCACCTCCTCCATGCTTCACGGTGGGAGCCACACATGTGGAGATCATCCGTTCACCTACTGTGCGTCTCACGAAGACACAGCGGTTGGAACCAAAAATCTCAAATTTGGACTCATCAGACCAAAGAACACTGGCCTAATGTCCTTTGCATGTGTTTCTTGGCCAAAGCAAGTCTCTTTTTCTTATTGGTGTCCTTTAGTAGTTGTTTCTTTGCAGCAATTCGACCATGAAGGCCTGATTCACATAGTCTCCTCTGAACAGTTGATGTTGAGATGTGTATTTTACTTGAACTCTGAAGCATTTATTTGGGCTGCAATTTCTGAGGCTGGTAATTCTAATCAACGTATTCTCTGCAGCAGAGGTAACTCTGGGTCTTCCTTTCCTGTGGTGGTCCTCATGAGAGCCAGTTTCATCAGCGGTTGATGGTTTTGGCAACTGCACTTGAAGAAACTTTCAAAGTTCTTGAAATTTTCCGCATTGACTGACCTTCATGTCTTAAAGTAATGATGGACTGTTGTTTCTCTTTGACTATTTGAGCTGCGTTTGTCTTAACATGTACTTGGTCTTTTACCAAAGACCTTGTCACAACAGAACTGATTAGCTCAAACATATTAAGAAGGAAATTAACTTTTAACAAGGCACACCTGTTAATTAAAATGTATTCCAGGTGACTACCTCATGAAGCTGGTTGAGAGAATGCCAAGAGTGTGCAAAGATGTCAAGGCAAAGGGTGGCTAATTTGAAGAATCTAAAATATGTTCTGATTTGTTTAACACTTTTTTAGTTACATGATTCCATGTGTGTTATTTCATAGTTTTGTTTAAATGAATAAACCATGTGTAACGCTCGTCCTCTTCTTCCGACGAGGAATAAAAAAATAAATTTCCATTTTAATATGTCAAACTGAACAATACAAAATAACAAAGTGAAACAAATGAAACAGTCCCGTGTGGCACAAACACTGACACGGAAAATAATCACCCACAACTCAAAAGTGAAACCAGGCTACCTAAGTATGGTTCTCAATCAGGGACAACGATTGACAGCTGCCTCTGATTGAGAACCATACCAGGCCAAACACAGAAATCCCAAATCATAGAAAAAAGAACATAGACAACCCACCCAACTCACGCCCTGACCATACTAAAACAAAGACATAACAACAGAACTAAGGTCAGAACGTGACACCATGTCGCGGACCATTGTAAAACTATTCACAGGCCGCTAACCTTGTTCAGTCATGTTTGATACCTCATTAGCTAGCAAGCTAACAACCGGGTAACTTTACCAGTATATCCAAACATTTGGGGCCACAGGAAAAAAAAGGAAAAGGGATAGCTTCTTCAGGAGATGATCATAGCAATGAATGAATGACCGGTATTTGTTTCAACATGTAAACTCAGCAAAAAAGGAAAAATCCCTTTTTCAGGACCCTGTCTTTCAAAGACAGATCTTCATTGTAAAGGGTTTAAACACCGATTCCCATGCTTGTTCGATGAACCTTAAACAATTAATGAACATGCACCTGTGGAATGGTCGTTAAGACGCTTACAGTCGGTAGGCAATTAAGGTCACAGTTATGAAGAGGCCTTTCTACTGACTCTGAAAAACACCAAAAGAAAGATGCCCAGGGTCCCTGCTCATCTGCGTGAACGTGCCTTAGGCATGCTGTAAGGAGGCATGAGGACTGCAGATGTGGCCAGGGCAATAAATTACAATGTCCGTACTGTGAGACGCCTAAGACAGCGCTACAGGGAGACAGGATGGACAGCTGATCGTCCTCGCAGTGGCAGACCACTTGTAACAACACCTTCACAGGATCGGTACATCCGAACATCACACCTGCGGGACAGATACAGGATGGCAACAACAACTGCCCGAGTTACACCAGGAACGCACAATCCCTCCATCAGTGTTCAGCCTGTCCGCAATAGGCTGAGAGAGGCTAGACTGAGGGCTTGTAGGCCTGTTGTAAGGCAGGTCCACACCAGACATCACCGGCAACTACGTTGCCTATGGGCACAAACCCACCGTCGCTGGACCAGACAGGACTGACAAAAAGTGCTCTTCACTGACGAGTCGCGGTTTTGTCTCACCAGGGGGATGGACGGATTCGCGTTTATTGTCGAAGGAATGAACGTTACACAGAGGCCTGTACTCTGAAGCGGGATCGATTTGGAGGTGGAGGGTCCGTCATGGTCTGGCGCGTTGTTTCACAGCATCATCGGACTGGGCTTGTTGTCATTTCAGGCAATCTCAACGTTGTGTGTTACAGGGAAGACATCCTCCTCCCTCATGTGGTACCCTTCCTGCAGGCTCATCCTGACATGACCCTGCAGCATGACAATGCCACCAGCCATACTTCTCATTCTGTGCATGATTTCCTGCAAGACAGGAATGTCACTGTTCTCCCATGGCCAGCAAAGATCCCGGATCTCAATCCCAATGAGCACGTCTGGGACCTGTTGGATCAGCGGGTGAGGGCTTGGGCAATACCCCCCAGAAATGTCCGGGAACTTGCAGGTGCCTTGGTGGAAGAGTGGGGTAATATATCACCACAAGAACTGGAAAATCTGGTGCAGTCCATGAGGAGGAAATGCACTGCAGTACTTAATGCAGCATGTGGCCACACCAGATACTGACTGTTACTTTTGATTTTGACCCCCCCCCCCCCCCCCCTTTGTTCAGGGACACATTATTCAATTTCTGTTAGTCACATGTCTGTGGAACGTGTTCAGTTTATGTCCCAGTTGTTGAATCTTGTTATGTTCATTCAAATATTTACACATGTTAAGTTTGTTGAAAATAAACACAGTTGACAGTGAGAGGACGTTTCTTATTTTTCTGAGTTGGTATGTATAGTTTCTAGGGCACAACCTCTGCTTCAGAAATAGCTAGAATTCGTTGAGGCTATATCTCAATCAATTTTATTACAAAGCTTAATTTTTTCTGGTGCTCCTAGATTTTATGTTGTGCACATAACTTTTTAAAGTTGTGAGCACTAGTACTACCATTTTTTTTTATTTATTTAGTTAGAGCCCTGGATGAGACACCATTCTTCCATGAGAAATTCCTTAATTTAGTGTTTTGTTAATGGTGGTGAAAACGCTGTTTTAGGTGCCTCTCCAGAATCTCCAATGAGTGTTCAATTGGGTTGAGATTTGGTGACAGACAGACAGACAGACAGACAGACAGACAGACAGACAGACACTTTAAAACCCTATGCTCCTATGAGAACCTTCTTTCAAAGTCAATTAGATCTCTTCTCCTAGACAGACATGGTAACCAAAATAATGGGCAACTGGGCATTTTGATACATTACCCTAAATATGATGGTATGCTAATTGCTTAATTAACTCCGGAGCCACACTTGGGTGGAAGCACCTGCCTTCAATATACTTTGTATCCCTCATTTACGCAAGTGTGTCCTTTATTTTTGCAGTTACCTGTAGGTCTGTGGCAGAGGTGTCCAGTCATGTGTTACCTTGTCTTGTTCTTACCTTTTGTGGTGTGATGTCCTATAGACCTACTGGGATGGAGAGGCCTTGACCATGGTCTGTGTTTCCCTACAGAGAAGATGGAGAAATCTGAGAGGATAATGATGAGACATAATTTTCAGAATTGTTACTTAAGACTTAGAGCTTAGCATTATCTAATTGCAGATATCTAAACAAAAACAAAAAGTGCAAGTACTGCAAATCTCAATGATCAAAGCCAGTAGTAAACCCAGTAGTACAACCATCAAGGAGTGAATTTGGTGCCGTAGGAGATGGCCGCTGTTTTACATTTAATACATTAAAAACTGTAGTATCTTATGTTTCACCCAGTCGTGGCTGAATGACGACATGAATAACATACAGCTGGCGGGTTTTAAGCTTTTTCGGCAGGATAGACCAGCGGCCTCTGGTAAGATAAGTGGCAGCGGCCTATGCATATTTGTAAACAACAGCTACCACAGGAGATCAAAGAAAGTCTTGAGGTTTTGCTCACCTGAGGTAGAGTATCTCATGATAAGCTGTAGACCACGTTATTTAACGAGAGTTTACATCTATATTTTTCGTAGCTCTCTATATACCACCACAGACCGATGCTGGCTCTAAGACCACACTCGATGAGCTGTATACGGCCATAAGCAAACAGGAATACGCTCATCCAGAGGCGGCGCTCCTAGTGGCCGGGGACTTTTATGCAGGGAAACTCATCAGTTTTACCTCATTTCTATCAGAATATTAAATGTGCAAACAGAGGGGGAAAAAACTCTAGACCGCCTTTACTCCACACACAGAGAAGCGTACAAAGCTCTCCCTCACCATCCATTTGACAACTCCGACCATAATTCTATCCGCCTGATTCTTGCTTACAAGCAAAAACTAAAGCAGGAAGCACCAGTGACTCGGTCAATAAGAAAGTGTTCAGATGAAGCAGATGCTAAGCTACAGGACTGTTTTTCTATCACAGACTGGAATATGTTCCGGGAGTACACCACGTCAGTCACTGGCTTCATCAATAAGTGCATCGATGACGTTGTCCCCACAGTGACCGTACGTACATACCTCAACCAGAAGCCATGGATTACAGGCAACATCCGCACTGGGCAAAAGGGTAGAGCTGCCACTTTCAAGGAACCCTGAAGCCTATAAGAAATCCCACTATGCACTCTGACGAACCATCAATCAAGCAAAGCGTCAATACAGGACTAAGATTGAATTGTACTACACTGGCTCTGACACTCGTGGGATGTGGCAAGGCTTGCAAACTATTACAGACTACAAAGGGAAGCACAGCCATGAGCTGCCCAGTGATACAAATATACCAGACAAGCTAAATTACTTATATGCTCGCTTCGAGGCAAGGAACACTGAAACATGCATGAGAGCACCAGCGGTTCTGGACGACTGTGTAATCACACTCTCCGTAGCCGATGTGAGTAAGACCTTTAAACAGGTCTTTAAACATTCACAAGGCCGCAGGACCAGACGGATTACTAGGACGTGTACTCCGAGCATGCGCTGACCAACTGGCAAGTGTCTTCAATGACATTTTCAACCGATCCCTGATTGAGTCTATAGTACCAACATGTTTCAAGCAGACCACCATAGTCCCTGTTCCCAAGAACACTAAGGTAACCTGCCTAAATGACTACTGACCCGTAGCACTCACATCTGTAGCCATGAAGGGCTTTGAAAGGCTGGTCATGGGTCACATCAACACCATTATCCCAGAAACACTAGACCCACTCCAATTTGCATACCGCCCCAACAGATCCACAGATGATGCAATCTCTATTGCACTCAACACTGCCCTTTCCCACCTGGACAAAGGGAACACCTATGTGAGAATGCCATTCATTGACTTCAACTCAGCACTCAAACCCATAGTGCCCCCAAAGCTCATCACTAAGCTAAGTACGCTGGGACTAAACACTTCCCTCTGCAACTGGATCCTGGACTTCCTAACGGGCCACCCCCAGGTGGTAAGGGTAGGGAACAACACATTGTGATGACACAACAGTGGTAGGCCTGATCATCAACAACGATGAGACAGCCTATAGGGAGGAGGTCAGAGACCTTGTCGTGTGGTGCCAGGACAACAACATCTCCCTCAATGTAGAGGGAGGAGGAGATGATTGTGGACTACAGGAAAAGGAGGACCGAGCACGCCCCCATTCTCATCGACGGGGCTGTAATGGAACAGGTTGAGAGCTTCAAGTTCCTTGGTGTCCACATCAACAACAAACTTTCATGGTCCAAACACACCAAGACAGTCGTGATGAGGGCACGACAAAACCTATTCTCCCTCAGGAGACTGAAAAGATTTGGCATGGGCCCCCAGATCCTCAAAAGATTCTACAGCTGCACCATCGAGAGCATCCTTACTGGTTGTATCACTGCCTGGTATTGCAACTGCTTGGCCTTTGACCGCAAGGCACTATAGAGGGTAGTGCGTACGGGCCAGTACATCACTGGGGCCAAGCTTCCTGAAAATACAATATTTTGGGATATGGAAAATATATTTGACAGATGGTACAATGATTCCCTACACGAAACTTGTTTGTTTTGTCACAAACTGAAACTATTTTAATTTTAGCAACTAGGAAATGGAGGAGTGATTTCTGCATAGTGCATCTTTAACAAACTTCAAACTTCTAGAATGTCACCTTTTACAGTTTTTTTTAATCGCTGTGGTACTATTTAAGTATGTGGTACATTTTCACAACTCTTAGTAACAACTCCAAACTGGTCACACTTGTAATGCAGCCCGTCTTTCATTCAAAACCTGCCACGTGCATTGATTTGGATCGTAAACATCTCTCACCACACAACCATTGATTCAAAATATACGTTTATTGTGAAATGTAATGAGAACATCAGTTTAATCACCAAAACACAACATTATTATATCTTTTCAGTTTGGTTGCTTTAACTACCAGTTAATCCAATAGCAAACAATGCAGGTTTCAAATCACCCTTAGAAGTGCTGAAAGTAATTTACTACAGTACTGTAAATCACAGTAGATTATACCGTTTTCACAGTAGGCAATACATTTATATTACCCAACAAAATTGACTGAAAATCTATAATTCCCATAATATCTATCCAATGTGCTAACATAGAAGACATCCTCAACAATCATTCATGCAACAACAAAAAATCTGGTAGAATTGCAATCTGTAATCAAATGTAAGAAATGTAATTAATTTAATTAATTTGTATCAAGCCTGTCTTGAGCATTTGGCCATACATTCTCATCCACACCCAGTACCGAAAGGTTGCTAGGTTGAATCCCCGAGCTGACAAGGTAAAGATCTGTCGTTCTACCTCTGAACAAGGCAGTTCCTAGGCCGTCATTGTAAATAAGAATGTGTTCTTAACTGACTTGCCTAGTTAAATGAAATAAAAAGTTTTAAAAATACTCGGCCTGCAGTTGTTTCCAGGTCATTGTTGCTCTCAAAAGACTCCAGGTAAATGTGGTCCATAGATACCTGGTGCCTCTTCAGAAGCCAGGCGATTGTTGGTAGGCTGATGGATGCCTCATCGCCAAAGGTGTAACAGTTCTCCTCAATGGCCTGCTTTATTTCCCATCAAAGAGGTAGACATGGGCCCTCTCAAATAGGTGGGCATGGGCCCCATCAAAATCCATATATAATAGACAAACCAGTTTAATAAATGGTTAAGTGATTAACCATTAAGCACAGTTGGATTAAGTGATGGACAAAAGTATTTAAACAAATGAGAAGAAAATCATATGAAAAGTATTTTGAGATTGCATTGTGAAAAGCAATTACTTTACATGAAAGGTATTTCTAGATGAAACACTGATCAGGTTGGGTGAAAAGGTCACTGTGTGATTTTGTGTGTTGTACTTAGTCAATTGAAAATGTGCTTAAAGTTTTTGACCTTTTTGAGTTTTGCACTAAGAGTTGTGAAATGTTACCACGAACTTGTGGTAAAACAGCAGCGAAGCAAATTAAAAAAATAAACTGTATGCGATCGCCTCCCATGACGTCGGGCTTTGTAGCTCTAAAGATCCATTAGTCACTATCACGTCACCATTGAGATACACAATGTCAGACATACAGTATCAAGCACAGATAATGTGGCAACAACACGTCTGTCCTTCATTCTCCACATGTAACTTTATCCTGCTCCCACTGTCCAGCCAATATGTACTTCGGTTAGGTACATTCTTGTCATGATCTCTTCTCAATGTAATCAATGAAATCTCATATGATTTGGTTACGTCCATGTCGACACTGTTGTGATATCACAGTATTCTGCTAGTAACGCCACACTGTCTTATCGCATCGCTTAGCAATAATAACCATGCCAACCCTTGATGATGTCACCAAGTCAAGGAAGTTATACACAATAGTACACTTGAATTGATTATAGCCAATCTACAGAAATACCACTGTACCCTTTGATCAATATTTAAATTCAACCCTTGCATTTTTGTGCCTCACATTCTAGCTACAGATGCAAATCCGATTTAAACAATCTGTGATCATCCACTTAACAAATGTTCTCTTTATCTTACACATGTCATCTAAAGTTGATCACGCTTGACAGTTCACTAGATGCGTTGGAGTTATTTACACAATGCAAGCTTGAATCAATTATATTAGAACATTTTCACATAAAAAATATATATATATATATAAAAGGACTTAAATATAGGCCTACATTTTATATAATATTTGGCTAAGAAACATGTTAGTATTCTCTGTCATTTGTGGGCAAAATACTTATCTAAGCTGCTTACCAATGCACTTTCTTTGTCCAACTAGGCTACCTCTTGGAACATAGGGCTGCCTGTCTCCCTGAATGTTCTCTCACCTAAAATATTATCCCCCATTGTGTAGTGTGCAGTGTACAAGAGACTGGCAGTTTGTAGTAAAGTTTAGGCCTACCTTTAGACTTAGACCAACCTAGTTGAGTTGAGATCTAATGGTGTCCTCTCCCTTGTACAGTAGCACACAACCAGCAATGCTTTTTGTGCGTGTGTGCGTGTATTTGTTTATCTGCATTACGTTACTGGGTGTGTTTCTTCAACTTTTCCTCGGAACACTGCGTTTTTTTTTGGTTAAGGCCTGATGTGGTACAGTTTAACCAATGCGTAAGCAACCCAGACCTATTCTGAGCCCCTTCAGCAGGACACACACACACACACACACACACACACACAGCCTTAGCTCACAGGTGTGTGTTGTGCCAGGGAGATGTGGTTAGCCTGGTCCAAGATCTGGTTGTGCTTTTGAAGCCATCTCTTATGGTTGTTGTACGACCACATGAGTTGGCTATTCATCACATACAGATTTGGGACCAGGTTAGGTGAACTGTCTTGTGAACACTTCCCTAAGCAGGTGCAAGGAGGAAGACTTTTTCCACATTGTCCCTCTAATCTACAGTGACAGATGGAATGTTTCCCAGTTGTCTCTGCAGCCACTCTGTCTCCTAGGAGTCTGACTGGACAGTCTAGTTGACAGAGGAGCCGAGGAGTGGAGCCGGAGGGACCGGTAGAGAGAACTGATTCCCCCTGCCAAATCACAGTCCGAGTACATGGATATGGATACTCTATTTTGTACCATCTATTGCATCTTGCCGATTCCGCTCTGTCATTGCTCATCCACATATTTATATTTATATGTATATGTTCTTAGTCCTTTACTTAGATTTGTGTGTATTAGACCGTTGTTGTGGAATTGTTAGATTACATGTTAGACGTTGCTGCACTGTCGGAACTAGAAGCCCAAGCAATTCGCTACACTCACAATAACATCTGCTAACCATGTGTATGTGACCAATACAATTTGATTTGATTTGGATTGTTCCTTTTTTCCATAACAGCCATCTTCCCCAATATCTCATGGCTATCATTGAGTTATGGGCTGATTTAGCACTGGGCAGAGGAGCTCCTCTCAACAGGTCTTCTCATCTCTCTCTCTCTCTCTCTCTCTTTCATCAGAGAAAGACAACAGGCTTTTGGGAAGAATGGAAATCGTTAATGCATACCAGGGGGTTTTGTTCTGGTCGGAGGTACCTCCCTCTAGCCCTCACGCCTAACTCCCCTCTAGCCGTCACTCCCTCTCCCTTTTCTCCCCCTCTCCCCCTCTCTCTATTGGTATGGCCTGAGGACCAGGGGCTTGACCCTAGCCAAGACTGATCCACACACAGTCACTGTTTTCAGTCTCTCCCTCCATCACAAACACTCTCATTTTGCTTTTGATTGATTGTGGCCATTCAGTCCTCATTAGAACTCCTATACAGATCTGTGTAGATCATGTACTGTCTATCAGCAGGATAGAATCCGTCTGTGCTTCCACTCGAAGCTCTCCACTCCTTACTATATGATTGTGTCACACACAACACGAGAGCTGCTCGACTGTCATCTGTCTCAGAGCTACAGAGCCACAGCCCTCTGCCTCCAAAAAAACCACCTCTTTGAAGAAGTGCGAGGGCGCCTGTTTTTCTGGATGAACTGAGGTGACCTCGCAGCGAATACACTAAAGCACGGTAGGGGGCGGTAGTGGTGCTGCAGTTGCGACAGCATCCTCGCCTCTCCCGCAGCCCTGAGACAATGAAAAGTTTATGGTCCTCCACGTAGCCATAGCTTCACTGCTTTAGCACTTTGCTTTCCCCTCGGCCTGATAGAAAACACATTTTCTCTCCACGGTCCTGCTGTGCTCGTTTTGAGCGCTCGTTCCGTCCTTCCCTGCGTCAATCGTCACTTACAGAATGCGCTGTATCACAGATGGCTGAGTCTGATGAATACAGGGTCAGACAGACCGACGCAGTGATGGAACACACCTCTCTGATCTGGAGCTGAAGTTTTATTATCGCTGAAGCCCAACTCTCATCCTCTCACCCTTCCTCTCCAATTCTCATCCCCCTCTCAATTTTTCCTCCTGCCCCGAAGGCCTAAGCTTTTCAGCAGCAGAAGGCCAACTGGGAAACCGCTTTAGTGACTAGTACAATAAGCTGCAGAAGTGCCGGGGCGAATATTTTCCATGTGCCGGGTGCGACGAGGTGGGGCTTTACCAGAAAGATGGAGAGAAGGAGCGAACGAGAGAGGTAGAGAGAGAAATAATGGAGAGGGACAGAAAGACGGAGAGGGTTCGAGACGACCGCGTCATATTGGAGCGAGAAAGATCCATGAAGAGCAATGGGGTGAAAGTCGCATCACCTCTCCCTCTCCTTGCCCCCGTGGTTGACGGGTCCATACTCGGGGCTGGCGTCGCTCTCTGTTTGCTTGACCTGTCCCCAATTTCCTCCCGCGCCATGCTGCCGAAATGCGAGCCCTGGAGGTTTCACTAGAAACGCATGTCCCACCCTCTCCCTCCCTCCACCCCTATTGTATCTGTGTGACACTGGGCTTGGCTAATAGAGCTTATGTTACTCTGTTTTCACAGATTTACAGCACTGCTGAAGAGAGCATGGGAACCGGGAGTTACTTTCTGCTAAGGCTATTTTAGCAACTCATAACGCACTTCTTATTGTCTGTGTATCGTGTTTGTTGTCTGTCGGGTTTTGGTATTAGTGGATGAAGAGGCCTATATGTTGGTGAACAGGGTGTCAGGTGGACTGTGGATTAGCTTGTAAAGTAGATTGGTGATGATTTACTAGGAGGTCCTGCCATTCTTTCCATTACTCAGGGTTTTATAGTGTTTCCGTTCCTTTTGTTGTAGCTAGTCAATCTCCCTTCTTGACAGACATTTAACCTTTCTAGTCACCTGAAGGACAGCTGTTTGAGGATCGGTCACTAAGCAGAGGCAAATAGCCTGTCATGGAATCAGTCCTGAACACCGGGTTTCTTGCTGCATTCTTGTGGCCTAAGTCATTGACAAGGTGGATCGCTGGATGCTATAGCCTGCACATTGAGACATGTGTATTTACATGCATAATTAGTCGTATGCATAAACACACCAAGCTCATACAGCATCCCACTCCGCACGTTTCAAATGTAACTCCTCAACAGTGAAGGAGTGCCCTCTCCAGGACACAACTCTGAAGGTCCTTATTCTTATGGTGTGGAAGAGAGACTTGGTACAGGCATAGGCAATGCACTATATAGAGCATGCTACACAGAGGTGTGTGTGTGTGTGTGTGTGTGTGTGTGTGTGTGTGTGTGTGTGTGCAACATTCCTCTGTACTGTAGATGCACAGCATTATCACAGTCCTGGAAGTGATTCATCTGATTTTCAGCTCTCTCCTTTTGTTTGAACTCTCTTGGCCCTGTGGTGAATGACTAGAAAAGGGGTAGGGATGTGAATGTGGTCTTATCTGACTTAGCTGTCTTATCCACAGGTATGGAATGGATTGTCTTATCCAGTTTGAGGACTTTGCCAATACCAATGCCTTCCGTCTGCTGAGCAAGTACCGCGACCAGTACTGCACGTTCAACGATGACATCCAAGGTACATGTATACTTCAATTGCAAAATTCCGATGTCAATTGCACAGAGACTCGATAACGTGCTCACAAGAACCCACCCACGCACGACGCACACACACACACACACATGCACTCAAACTCCCTCTCGATCAATCATCCTCCTTTTTTTTCTATTTCCACTTTCTCTTCCTCCCTTCCTATATTCCTTTTCCTTTCTTCTCCAACACACGCAAGCGCACATACGCACATCCATCCGCCCATTCATCCAATCAATCAGTTTAAATCAGCTTGTTCATGGAGCACTAATTCAAATCTCAAACAAACACACCGAGCCCCTGATCCCTCTCTCTGATCCCTCTCTCTGACGGCTCTCTCTGACGGCTCTCTCTGACGGCTTTCTCTGACCCCCCTCTCTCTGACCCCCCTCTCTCTGACCTTCCTCTCTCTGACCCCCCTCTCTCTGACCCCCCTCTCTCTGACCCCTCTCTCTCTGATCACTCTCTCTCTGATCACTCTCTCTCTGATCGCTCTCTCTCTGACCCCTCTCTCTGACACCCCTCTGATCGCTCTCTCTCTAATCGCTCTCTCTCTGATCGCTCTCTCTCTCTCTGACCCCTCTCTGACGGCTCTCTCTGATCCCTCTCTCTGATCGCTCTCTCTCTCTCTGACCCCTTGATAGAGTCCTGTGGAAAACAACAGTAATGTAACAGTAAGTCCAGAGACTCCAGACTCGGGCTGTGTCGCAAATGGCACCGCTATTCCCTCTGTAGTGGACTACTTTTGACCAGAGCGTTATGGGCCCTGTGCGCACTATACAGGGAATAGGGTGACATTTGGGACACGGACCCACTTTTTGCATCCGCTCTGTTAATGAGACCACAGTATCAGTCACACCGTGTCTGAGGAGCCATTAGTTTGTCTGTCAAATAAAACTACATTCCCCAGAAATTAGACCTGGTAGCCGTTGTGATTTCTGCAGGCTAATCTAAACCATATTTTCTCTCTAATTCTCTGACTCGGTAAATCTGCTTGCTATTACTGCAGACAACGTAAAGAGCAAATGCACTTTTGCTGTACAAGCCCTATGATGTACTGAGGAGATTGTGTTACGGTGTGGCTCTGTAATATGTCTCATCTTTTATTTTGTCTGTTTTCTGTCTTTTATACTCTCTTTCTCTCTCTCTCTCTCTCTCTCTCTCACTCTCTCTCTGCGATAGTAACTGACTTGAAGAAATCTCATACTTGCAGGGCTAAATCATATATGTCACTCCCCCCCCAGGTACCGCTGCAGTGGCGGTGGCCGGCCTACTCGCTGCCCTTCGTGTCACCAAGAGCAAGATGTCAGACCATACCATTGTATTCCAGGGTGCAGGGGAGGTGGGTGCAGAGCTCTTGTCAATGTGCAAATTCACTCCTGGTTTCTTTTCTGCTCAGAAACACGGCAGACTGATTGCCCCCTAATGACAGAATCAGAAATAAGCGCAAACCAATGCTTCAAATTCCCATTCCCAATCACTGAACTTTTTATTGAGACCTCTAGGTAGACCTCTAGTAGACCTCTAGGCTGTGGCTCAACAGACCCTGTCTCTAATAAACAGGAGAACATGGCCATAAAATTCTGATTAGCTCAACATAATTTGTAATGGGGAGACACATTTAGAATGTCTTTTAGTCTCTGGGGCTCTTGGCCTGACTGTGAACTATAGTACCCCCATCTTCTTTAAAATGCCAAGTTTCATGTGTTTTCCATGTTGATGCATGACCACTTTGTATTGAAAGGGAAGTAGATGGTAATGTGTAGAATATTGAGGGCATTTACAGTAAAGGGTTATTGTGCTGAGAACAGAAGAAAATGACTTGTTGAGCATTTCAAGCGTTTCGCTGACCTGCATTGAATTAAATCCCAAAATAAAAGGTGTGCATTAATATAACGAGAGTCAAGATTATATTAAGTCTGAATAATGACTGGGTAAATTGTCTGCAGGTTTAGGGGTGAAAGCTAGGGACTTATTCCTTGTTTGATCAGGGAAGTGAATGGTGGGGCACAGAGGCATTCCTATCACATCTGCCTTCTCTCTTCCTCTTGTCCCCAGGCCGCGATGGGGATAGCTGACCTCATCACGATGGCGATGGAGAAGGAGGGACTCCCAAAAGACGAGGCTCTGAGGAAGATCTGGATGGTTGACTCCAAGGGCCTCATCGTCAAGGTGATACAAGTACCTCCGCTCTTGCCACTCGGCCAGGGTCACTCAGCCCCTGTAGAGTAGACACAGTTCTGTCTGGAGTCCCCACTGTCCGGACCTATAGACATGCATATATTCGTGATGTATGAGATGACTGACGGAATCTCAGTTTACTTCGTAAATTGACTGAATTTAAATGGAATTGATCCCAAGCCTTGTTTTATTATACATCATTTGTCATGGACTGACAGACAGACATGAGTCTGAATGAGAGTAGTTGCTCTCGTAGTTCAACAAGACAGGCGTAGTCTATCATGGGATGTAGATGTGTTATGCATTTAATTTAGGGTTTCACCAGATGCTGCCAGGGTGTGGGTGAGTTTGAGCCGGGTTGTCTACCAGTCCTTTGAGTCCGTTGTTGTATTGACACAGGCAACGGTATTGCATTTCTTACAACCGAGAACCGCCACGGTCTTAGCCCTGTCATGATCCACATGTGGTTGGGGAGTGAAGAACTACCCAGAGATTGCCATCTGAGGCATGTTTGTGGAGTCAATTCTGTTAGATCAATGGTAAGAATAACTCTGCACAGTGCACAATCGATTACACCAGAAGCTGGTATTGTGTCCATGCTTCTGTCACTGTATGACCTTTTCTACAGGACAGTGGGTGACGCAACAAAAGATGCAGAGGGAATTGTTTCATAGAAGTAATCCTTATTTGATCAACTAAATGATAAGGCTTTCAGGCAGGCAGAAAGACAGACATGCAGGCAGAGTGATGATGCCTATTGATATTCACTTTATCGGAATATAACTCCATGGAGTCTTTGGCAAGCTGGATGTACATTTGTCACCAACTCTGTAGACCAGCATTGAGTCAACACTGCCCTCTAGTGACCAGAACACATAGCACTTGACTCCACTGAAACCCCATCTAGCTTATTTCCCTTAAGTGGGTTAGGGTTGAGCAGTTCAGAATCTTTGGCTCTTGTGTTTTTGTGCCTGTGTTTGAATGCCTCTATGTATTAATTTCAGATATCCTCAAAGAGAGCACGGCAGCTGCCAGTTGGCATGTGTAGAAACAAGCTTCATCACAATCTGTCTTCCAACTATCTCTCTTCCACTCTCAGGGCAGAGACCACCTGACCCATGAGAAGGAGAGGTTTGCCCACGAGCACGAGCAGATGAGGAACCTGGTAGATGTGGTGCATGAACTCAAACCCACAGCCATCATAGGTACTACACCAATCAGCTCACTGGGGGAGGGGGGGGGGGGGGGGGGGGGGGTCAATTGGATTTTCATATACAGTGCCTTGCGAAAGTATTCGGCCCCCTTGAACTTTGCGACCTTTTGCCACATTTCAGGCTTCAAACATAAAGATATAAAACTGTATTTTTTTGTGAACAATCAACAACAAGTGGGACACAATCATGAAGTGGAACGACATTTTTAACAACTTTTTTAACAAATCAAAAACTGAAAAATTGGGCGTGCAAAATTATTCAGCCCCTTTACTTTCAGTGCAGCAAACTCTCTCCAGAAGTTCAGTGAGGATCTCTGAATGATCCAATGTTGACTTAAATGACCAATGATGATAAATACAATCCACCTGTGTGTAATCAAGTCTCCGTATAAATGCACCTGCACTGTGATAGTCTCAGAGGTCCGTTAAAAGCCCAGAGAGCATCATGAAGAACAAGGAACACACCAGGCAGGTCCGAGATACTGTTGTGAAGAAGTTTAAAGCCGGATTTGGATACAAAAAGATTTCCCAAGCTTTAAACATCCCAAGGAGCACTGTGCAAGCGATAATATTGAAATGGAAGGAGTATCAGACCACTGCAAATCTACCAAGACCTGGCCGTCCCTCTAAACTTTCAGCTCATACAAGGAGAAGACTGATCAGAGATGCAGCCAAGAGGCCCATGATCACTCTGGATGAACTGCAGAGATCTACAGCTGAGGTGGGAGACTCTGTCCATAGGACAACAATCAGTCGTATATTGCACAAATCTGGCCTTTATGGAAGAGTGGCAAGAAGAAAGCCATTTCTTAATGATATCCATAAAAAGTGTTGTTTAAAGTTTGCCACAAGCCACCTGGGAGACACACCCAACATGTGGAAGAAGGTGCTCTGGTCAGATGAAACCAAAATTGAACTTTTTGGCAACAATGCAAAACGTTATGTTTGGCGTAAAAGCAACACAGCTGAACACACCATCCCCACTGTCAAACATGGTGGTGGCAGCATCATGGTTAGGGCCTGCTTTTCTTCAGCAGGGACAGGGAAGATGGTTAAAATTGATGGGAAGATGGATGGAGCCAAATACAGGACCATTCTGGAAGAAAACCTGATGGAGTCTGCAAAAGACCTGAGACTGGGACGGAGATTTGTCTTCCAACAAGACAATGATCCAAAACATAAAGCAAAATCTACAATGGAATGGTTCAAAAATAAACATATCCAGGTGTTAGAATGGCCAAGTCAAAGTCCAGACCTGAATCCAATCGAGAATCTGTGGAAAGAACTGAAAACTGCTGTTCACAAATGCTCTCCATCCAACCTCACTGAGCTCGAGCTGTTTTGCAAGGAGGAATGGGAAAAAAAGTCAGTCTCTCGATGTGCAAAACTGATAGAGACATACCCCAAGCGACTTACAGCTGTAATCGCAGCAAAAGGTGGCACTACAAAGTATTAACTTAAGGGGGCTGAATAATTTTGCACGCCTAATTTTTCAGTTTTTGATTTGTTAAAAAAGTTTGAAATATCCAATTAATGTCGTTCCACTTCATGATTGTGTCCCACTTGTTGTTGATTCTTCACAAAAAAATACAGTTTTATATCTTTATGTTTGAAGCCTGAAATGTGGCAAAAGGTCGCAAAGTTCAAGGGGGCCGAATACTTTCGCAAGGCACTGTAACCTTTATTTATGTAGATTATAATTCCATACAATCCAGTAAATCACTGAGATTGAATTGAAATTCCAATTACCCAATATCTCTCCAGGTGGATAGAGCTGGTTTACAACTCCTGGGTTAGAGTTTGTTGTCTGCATGGTTAATGTGTTCTCTCGTGGGTCTTGTTCATTAGGATACACCACAGCAAAACATTTTGCAACGGCAAATGAAAGTGAGCATTTCATATTGGGTTTAAGTTCAGGTAGTCCCTCCCTGTTTCAGTCCGTTTTCTTCCGTTTGGTGCCTAATGAATACGATCCTGCTCTCTAGGTGTGGCGGCCATCTCTGGAGCTTTCACGGAGGAAATCATTCGGGACATGGCCTCGTTTAACGAGAGGCCAATCATCTTCGCCCTTAGCAACCCCACCAGCAAGGCAGAGTGCACTGCCGAGCAGTGCTACGCCATCACAGAGGTACTGGAGGGGGTCTGAAGTGTGCTGTTGCAAATGTCTTCAAATGTCTGTGTACTTCAACACTCAAACAGCACTGTGCTTGAACAGTATGTGTACAGAAGTTCATATAAGTGAATGTATTGTGTTTACTGGTTAATTTGGTGGCTGAGACTGCGTGACCGAATCAAACCAATGAGTTCCTGTCCCGCCCACCTGGGCGCCTCCTCCCCAGAGCTAAACAAAGGAATCACATTCTGCTCAAGTGTTACTTGGTTTACTTCCTCATATATCTGAACAGCTGAAATGAAAAACCCAGCGGCGATTTAAACAAACGTTAAAAAATATAGATATTTTCTAGGTTCATTTAGGATGTAGGCTACAACCCTCTGTCTGTTGTAACTTACAATATTGCAGTAGAATAAACATAAGCAGGAACCAGTCTAAGACAGTCTGCATTTTAACCCCAAAACTGTTATTTCGCTTTTCATTGATCAACACCACGCAATTTGATTGACAGCATGATTGAAACTTGCCAGTGTTCAACCTCTGGGCAGCCAGACGTCCTGTGTTTTCACCAGAGTAGCCTGTAATCCCACAGATGGTACAGAAGGTTCAGCTGTTTAGAGATCGGGGAAGAGGCGTCCAGAGAATTCGGCCATGCAGCCACTCCATAAATTGATAAAGAGCACATATTGTACTTATGTTACAGGAATGAAATTCCTTTATGTTTTATTTAACCAACTCAATTAAACACGTTATAAACTGAAAATGACGTCATTAGTTTTCAAACTGTCCAATCTCTTCTCCACTTCAGTACAATGGCAGTATAGTTCTCAAGCCTTCCCACATAGTCTCTCACTAATTTAGATAATTTATGACCGAGCCAAGGTCTCCCTGTGTAGATAAGCATTCTAGCCAGTCTGACGATAAGATCATTAATTTCTACCAAGGAACAGACAGTCATTGTTTTAATTCTTGATTATATTTACACACATTATATTCAGTACTAGGATTAAAAGAAAATTCATACATCTATACAGTAACATAATAGTATTCTGATTATTCAGTCCTGATTGAAATGTATACATAATTAGTCATTATTGATAAAAAAAAATCCCTTAACAACTTACTACAATGACCCTGGGGGAAAGTTCATTTAGAGAGGTGAGGTGTACAGTGTATATGCACAGTATAATATATTTCCCCCGTGTTGACACCCTTGACACTTGTGTTTGGTCCAGGGGCGGGGCATCTTTGCCAGTGGCAGTCCATTTGACCCCGTGACCCTCCCTGATGGGCGGACGTTCTTCCCTGGCCAGGGCAACAATGCATACGTGTTCCCTGGAGTTGGCCTGGGCGTCACCGCCTGTGCAATCCGACACGTCACCGATGAGATCTTCCTCATCACCGCAGAGGTAACATACATACATACATACATACATACATACATACATACATACATGTGTCTCTTTTACAACACTCTCTTCCTTTCTCTCTATCACTTCCTATTCAACTCCCTCTCTATCTCTCTCCTTTTGCATCTCTCTTCTTCTCCTTCTCTCTCCATGTCTTTTCTCCAATTCAATATCTCTCTCTTTCTGCCTCTATCTCTTTCTCTATTTTTTTTACACTCAATCTCGCTATAATTCTTCCCCCATATCTCTACCCTCCTTCTTCCCTCTTCATCTTCACTCCTTTCTGGAGACCCTACATGAAAACTACTACAGTTTACTATAGAATACTACAGTACTTACTTTAGAATTCTATAGTAAACCGTAGTATACTGTAGAATACCAGAGTAAACACTACACTTCTTAACTGTAGTTAATTCTACAGTATCGAATGTGCATATACCTTGCCCATTCCCCTCCCCCATATCGCAAGTTGTGCCACCCAGGAGTGAGAAACCTACATGGCAGGTACAGTATATACCTCAATTATATAGAAAAGAGCAGAATCTCAGAACTATCTGTTCAGACCCCAGTCCTACCCCCTTACCCAGTCCTACCCCCTTACCCAGTCCTATCCCCTTACCCAGTCCTACCCAGTCCTACCTCCTTACCCAGTCCTTACCCCTTACCCAGTCCTACCCCCTTACCCAGTCCTACCCCTTACCCAGGCCTACCTCCTTGCCCAGTCCTACCTCCTTGCCCAGTCCTACCTCCTTGCCCAGTCCTTCCTGAAGGAGAAAGACTCCACTTCAAGGATAATAAAATTAAAACACTATAGTAAATACTACAGTAATGTCCACAAAAACACTACATGAATTACTGTTGTATATAATAGTTACTTTACTACAGTATTTATATTATAGTTAACTGTAAATACTACAGTATACTACTGTAAATACTACAGTAATCACTGTAGTATTTTTGCAGACTTTAGTCTGCAAAAATACTACACTAAAGTCTGCAAAAACACTACAGTAAAACCCAGTCTGTGCTTACAGATCATTAAGGAAATCCCTTAAGCACGTCCTCATGTCTGTCCCCAACTCAGTGTCACGGAAAATATAATAATATCCCTGTAAACCCAGTTAATAAACCGTCAGAAAAAATGGCCAAACTGATAACCTCTCATAGGCTGTTCTTTGTGCGAATGCCAATCAGCTCGCTTTGCTCTCTGCTGCCTGGCTCTGCAGACATGGGAGACGATTAAAACTTCACAGGGACGCATAAGTGGGGGTGCAGTACTGAATGACAATTTCATATTTTATTTGATACTGTCATCGTGTGCCTCAGGCATATAAGAGCCACACTTAGCCTGCCAATGAGGTAGACTGAGGATGGAGGACAGTTGCGCAACAGCAGGAGGGAGAGGGTGGGATGAATGTCAAGTCTTAGCCACATTATCTACACTGATTGCCACCCGTTATACCCTCCTGCCCACCTAGCCAGTATATCATGTAGAACATCTAATCAAATGTAACTTTATTTAAAATGCATTTCAATGTCTCAATACTCTTTACAGTAAAATGTGTGTATGTGTTGAGGTATGCCGAATATCTGTTTGACTGTGTGTGGATAACTCATCCATTTGGTTGCTCTCTGACAGACCATTGCCGACCTGGTGACGGAGAAGGATCTGTCGGAGGGAAGACTGTACCCTCCCCTGAACACCATCAGAGATGTCTCTCTCAAGCTGGCCGTAAAAGTGAGAGCACACTCAGACACACACATCTGCACACACACACAAACATGTCCTTTGTTCTTCATGCTTCCATACCCTCAATAGGTCTTCACACTTACACTGAGTAGACCAAACATTAGGAACACCTTCCTAATATTGAGTTGTCTTGCCCATTCACCATCTGAATGGCACACATACACAATCCATGTCTCAATTGTCTTAAAAATCCTTCTTTAACCTGTCTCATCCCCTTCATCTACACGGATTGATTGAAGTGGATTTGACAAGTGACGTCAATAAGGGATCATAGCCTTCACCTGGATTCACCTGGCCAGTCAATGTCATGGAGAGAGCAGGTTTTCTTAACGTGTTGTGTACTACTCCGTCTATACCGTGTACACCTATGAACTATCGCGTTTGTGTGTCTTACAGATCGTGGAGTTTGCCTACGAGCACAAGATGGCGACGCTGTACCCGGAGCCTGAGGATAAGGAGGCTTTTGTGCGCTCCCTCGTCTACAGCACCGACTATGACGAGTTTGCTGTGGACTCTTACCGCTGGCCCAAGGACGCCATGACCATCCAGTCATGCAAACTGTGACGTGGCGGAGAGACTGAGGGCGAGGGACGCGGGGCACAAAGGAGAAGTGACAGGAGACCAGGGTCCAGGAAGGGAGTGAAGGCGACGACAGAAGTGCAATATCATCAAGACAATGGCGATTGTGGGTTAATAATGTAAAAGAGAAAATATCTTTATGAATGTGATAGCTACGAGCCAAAATAGACACGATGATCAAATAAAATTGTAACAATAAGATTGTTTACTTCATATCTGCTGTCATTGTGTTTGTGTGGGTGTACAGTACTTTGAGAGGTTTTTGGCATCGCCATTGTTTGCTCCCATGACCCTGTCATACTAAGAGGGAAAATACAATGGTCAAAGCTAACAGAAAATGTGTGTACAAAACGTATAACTCGGAGAAAGACTGTTGGCAGTGATGCACAGGGTGAGAGGAGAGTGGGTTTTTGATGTCACATGTTCGATGTCTCCACTCAGCCGTCCCAAAGTAGCATGACTAACTCTTTCCCCATGGATATACTGGTAAGAGTCGGTCATCCATACACAAAGGCCGGGGTTATAGAGAAGCGTGTTGCCCTGCCAACAATGTGCCTGCCTATTAAAGGCTATATTCACAAGGTTCGTGGGCACCACATTCACTGTAGACTCTGCAGATGTTGGCTCAGGAGTGAATTAGAGTAAAACCGTGAAATGCAGAGTAAAACCGTGAAATGTCCTTCCCAATGATACAGAGTTTAAAAATAATACAAAATAAAATAGTAACACGACGAATAAAATAAAATACACAAGAATGATGCTATGTACAGGGAGTAGCAGTACCAGATCAGAGGTACGAGGTATTTGAGGGAGATACTTTTGTATATGTAGTGTACGTAAACACCCCTTAAAATTGATGGATTCAGCTATTTCATACACACCTATTGCTGACAGGTGTATAAAATTGAGCACACAGCCATGCAATCTACATAGACAAACATTTCAGTTAGTCAAATGTCTGCCCTGCTAGAGCTGCCCCGATCAACTGTATGTGCTGTTATTGTGAAATGGTAACGTCTAGGAGCTACAACGACTCAGCCACGAAGTGGTAGGCCACACAAGCTCAGTGCATAAAAATCGTTGGTTGGCAACACTCACTACCTAGTTCCAAATTGCTTCTGGAAGCAATGTCAGCACAAGAACTGTTCGTCGGGAGCTTCATGAAATGGGCTTCCAAGACTGAGCAGACCCACACAAGGTCACCATGTGCAATGCCAAATGTTGGTTGGAGTGGCGTAAAGCTCACCGCCATTGGACTCTGGAGCAGTGAAAACGCATTCTCTGGAGTGATGAATCACTCTTCACCATCTGGAAGTCTGATGGACGAATCTGGGTTTGGCATATGCCCGGAGAACGCTACCTGCCCCAATGTATAGGGCAAACTGTAAAGTTTGGTGGATGAGTAATAATGGTATGGGGCTGTTTTCCATGGTTCGGGCTAGGCCCCTTTGTTCCAGTGAAGGGAAATCTTAACTCTACAGCATACGATGACATTCTAGATGATTTTGTGCTTCCAACTTTCTGGTAATAGTTTGGGAAAGGCTCTTTCCTGTTCACATGACAATGCCCATGTGCACAAAGCGAGGTCCATACAGAAATAGCTTGTCGAGATCTGTGTGGAAGAACTTGACTGGGCTGCACATGGCCTTGACCTCAACCCCATCGAACACCTTTGGGATAAATTGGAACACTGACTGCGTAACCAAGCCTAATTGCCCAAAGTCCCCGCAGTAATGTTCCAACATCTAGTTGAAATCTTTCCCAGAAGAGTGGAAGTTATTATAGCAGCAAAGGGGGGACCAACTCTATATTAATACCCATCATTTTGGAATGAGATGTTCAAAGAGCACGTGTCCACATACTTTTAGTAATGTATGGGAGGCAGATAGCCTAGTGGTTAGAGCGTTGGGCCAGTAACCAAAAGGTTACTGGATCGAATCCCTGAACTGACGAGGTAAAAATCTGTCCTTCTGCCCTTGAACAAGGCAGTTAACCCACTGTTCCCTGGTAGGCCATTGTAAATAAGAATTTGTTCTTAACTGACTTGCCTAGTTGAATAAATAGAAAAAAATAGTTTAATAAATACAAAAACATTTACATGAAGGCAGGGTAAAGTGACTAGGCATCATAATATATAATAATAAAAATACAAGAAAACAGTTTCAGCAGCAAATGATGTGTGAAAGTGTGTTTGTTGTGGGGGTGTCAATGGAGTGTGTGTACTATATTTATAGTCTAGTGAGTGTGCACAGGGTCAGTGCAGATAGTTCCAGCAACCATTAATTGACTATTTAGCAGTGTTATGGCTATTTAGCAGTCTTATTGCTTGGGGGTAGAAGCTGTCTCGGAGCCTGTTGATACGAGAGCTGATGTAAACGGTGTGTACAATACCTTTCTCTGACCTTTCTCTGACACCGCCTGGTATAGAGGTGATGCAGTCAGTCAAGATGCTTTCAAATGGTGCAGCTATGCGACATTTTGAGGATCCGAGGGCCCATGCCAAATCTTTTCTGCCTTCTGAGAGGGATGAGGTGTTGCCGTGCCCTCTTCACGACAGTGCAGGTGTGTGTGGACCATGTTAAGTCCTTAGTAATGTGGACGCCAAGGAACTTTTAGCTCTCGACCCTCTTTACTATAGTCCTGTGGATTGGGTCTCTCTCTCCCCTCTTTCTCCTATAGTCCACGATCAGGTCCTTAGTTTTACTGATGTTGAGGGAGAGGTTGTTGTCCTGACACCACACTGCTAAGCTTCTGACTTCCTCCCTGTAGGCTGTCTCAATGCTGTCGGTGATCAGGTCTACCACTGTTGAGTTGTAAGGCAGTCGTGCGATGCCAGGCAGTCGTGGGTGAACAGCGAGTACAGGAGGGGACTAAGTGCACACCCCTGACAGACCCCCGTGTTAAGGGTCAGCGTGGCGGAGGTGTTGTTGCCTACCCTCACCACCTGGGGCCGACCCATCAGGAAGTCCAGGATCCAGTTGCAGAGGGAGATGTTCAATCTCAGGCTCTCTAACTTGGTGATGAGCTTGGAGTGGACTATGGCGTTGAACGCTGAGCTGTAGTCTATGAACAGCATTCTCATATAGTTATTTCCCCTCTTTTCCAGGTGGGAGAGGGCAGTGTGAAATGCAATTGAGATTGCGTCATCTGTGGATCTGTTGGGGCGGTATTTGAATTGGAGTGTGTCTGGGATGATGGTGTTAATGTGTGTCATGACCAGCCTTTCAAAGCACTTCATAATTGCAGATTTGAGTGCTACAGGGCGATAGTCATTTAGGCAGGTTTCCTTGGAGCTCTTAAGAACAGGGACAAAAATAAGAATATCTTCTTAATTGACTTGCCTAAAGGTAAAATAGAGTGCTCTTCCAAGAACTTGCCATGAACAGATCCATTAGCCTTTGAAATAGAATGATTTATGACAATACATTGCATATATAAGGCCTTTCTTTGAGTGGCAAGTTATATCCTAACACAGGGGTGTTAGGAATCTCCTGGTTTACAGGCCACATCAAGCCTGCAAGTCACAATATGCTGGCTTGCAAAGTGATGTGTAATTCCTATTGGAATCCAGCTAAAGTTAGGGTATCCAACAAGAAGAACTGTTAATCACCAGCAACCTGCATTCAGAATGATTGCCAGGGAAGTGAAGATTGATTAGTTTAGAAATCGATATGTTATTTATCTTCATGTTGCATGAAATGTATCAACCAATCAATGCAAAAACAACTGATATAACAGTAAAACAAACAATTCTGAAAATATCCCTGCACTAGAGCACGCTGGAATATATGATATGATTCTTTGTAGAAGCCGTTTTGCCTTCCAAAGAATCCTTCTTGCCTTCCAAAGAATTATCAAAGATCCCTTTCTTCCAAAAACGGTTCTAAGGATGTTAAAGGTTATATAACCCTTTCCCTTACAAAGAACCCTTGTCTTCCAAAAGGGTTCTTCTGATCAAAACAGTTCTTGGTAGAAGCTTATCCCTCCGCAAAGAACCCCTTTGGAACCCTTTTTTTTCCTGAGTGTATCGTTCTTTTGCGTGTTTGATGTCTCATTGGTGGTCGAAGCATCCATGTCCGGGTCCTGTTCCATGTAAGGGGTATCTATAGCCTTTAGTCTAGGTGGATATTGTCTGTTATCTATGGTTTTTGGTTTGGATATGTTCGTATAGTCACTGTGGGGACAAAATCATCTATGCACTTATTGATGAAGCCTGTGACTGTCGTGGTAAACTCCTCAATGGTATCGGATGTATCTCAGAACATAGCGAAACAGTCTTGTGGCCTCACATCTGCTTCATCCGACCACTTCCGCATTGAGCGCATCACTGGTACTTCCTGTTTGAGCCTTTGTTTGTAAACAGGAAGCACGAGATTGGAGTCATGGTCAGATTTGCCAAAGGGAGGATGAGGGAGGGCCTTGTATGTGTTTCAGTGGGTAGAATAAAAGTGGTCTAGAGTTTTAACGCCCCTAGTGTTGGTAAAAGTGAGGTAGGACGGTTTTATGCCTCTCCGCATTAGTCTCCACCCACCAGAAACACTGCCTCTGGGGGAGCGGTTTCTTGTTGGTTTACGTCCCCATACAGTTCGTTGAATGTCAGAATGGATGTAGACAGAGGGATAATTATGGTTGAGAACTCTCTTGGTATATAAAAGGCTCAGCAGCTTACCATTAGGTATTCTATATAAGGTGTGCAAACAACAAGGATTGAGTCCCGACCATACTCACAGTATTAGTGTCTGTCAGAGTATGTGAGTGGAGTTGAGGGGTCAGAAATCCCGCTTATTGCTCATGGAGTGGTGCTCAAGCTCAGGTGCTCCATGTCCTTTCCAACCTCCGCTAAAATCTGCTCCTTGCTCACGGAAAAAAAACTCTCTCTAAATTCACTGCATTCATTAAAATCACAATTTAACCAACACCCGTCAATTTGTGTGACTACCTGGATCTACTATTTGGTTTTGAAGTATTGAAACCAAACCATATGTTTTGAATGAAAAGTATTATAATAAACACGAAAAGGTGAATGCAAGAAGCGCTCATCATTTCAAATAGGCTACATGTCATATTAAACGGCATATAAACACTCTAAATAGGTCAGGAGCCAGAAAGGGAGCCTAAAAAGGAATGGAAGTTAATTATTTAGGCTATATTATTTCAATTATTTCAAGGCTATAGCCTATAAAGAAATATATTGTGAACCATTAATGAATGTGACACGCTAGACTTGTAGGGAGTCAGAGATATTAAGCGCTCAGCATTTGCACAACATTTTGTTGTATTAAATCATTATAGTGTATAATTGTGCATAATAGCTGTGACTTACTTAGAATTAAATACAAATTAAATGAACAATGCCTCATTGCCTTGGAATAGATTTTTAGAAACACCCGTTTGGCCAGAGTCTGTTGCTTCAGGCTCATGTCATGGTGCCTGGAGAGCAGGCCAGCAGCGGAGAATATCCTCTCCATGCTTGCAGAGCCACTGGGGATGTTGAACACCCTATTGGCCGCTCTTGCCAGGCTGGGCAGGGATGCAGAGTTTTTTAAAATTTTAGGTAGGCCTAAAGGTTTTTAGGCAAAATAACCCAACCAGTCCTCCCAAGTGGCGCAGCGATCTGAGGCACTGCGATGCTGTGTCATTACAGATCCTGGTTCGGTCCCAGGCTGTGTTGTAGCCGTCGCGACCAGGAGACCCATGAGACTGCGCACATTTGGTCCAGTGTCGTCCAGTTTAGGAGAGGGTTTGGCCGGCCGGGATGTCAATGTCCCATCGTGCTCTAGCGACTGCTGTGGCGGGCTGGGCGCATGCGTGCTGACTCGGTTGCCGGTGTGTACGGTGTTTCCTCCGACACATTGATGTGGCTGGCTTCTGGGTTAAGTGAGCATTGTGTCTAAGAAGCAATGCGGCTTGGCGGGATCGTGTTTCGGGAAGACGCACGGCTCTCGACCTTTGCCTCTCCCGAGTTTGTACGGGAGTTGCAGAGATAGGACTACCAATTGTACGGGAGTTGCAGACTGTAACTACCAATTGGATACTATGAAAAAGGGGTAAAATATTTTTTTAAATAAATAACTCAACCAAACGGTAAGCTGCTTGAAAGAATAAATATATCAGGCCTATTGGACCAAAATCAATTATGGCCTATTGTATAGACAATAGAACAAAAATGAAGGAAACTTTTAAGAGATCAGATGTTTTGTTTATAAATACTTTGCTGCAATGACTTAATTAGCTAACCACCTCATTCCTTTCTTTTAGCATGTGCACGTAGTAAGTACACCATCATGCTTTCAGGATTTGTCTTTTCAGATTCCACAATGATTCTTTATTTGTGGACATTACATCACGCACTCCCTTTCTTGCTCTTGGTCCTCATCTTTGTATGTCACCTTGTTTTTTCAGTTTCTTTATGAAAATATTCAGCGAACTCCATGACATTAGCTAAAGCAAGGGCCTAAAGCAGCCCACAAGCAGACTACAAATGCATGCTGGGCTGGGTATGCCCCGAGTTTGTGAAGTGAGTGCTACTGAAGCGCTATTGGAGCGAAATTGGACACTCCAGCCTTTGGGAATCTCTCTCCACTCTCCAGTCAAATTGGGCAGGCTCCTCGCTCCACTCCAGCGCCGCCCACTCACATACTCTGGTCTGTCATCATATTGTTTGATAGATTCTTAAAATCCTTAGTCTATCCACTCTCTCGAGAAGAACTGTATTGTTTGTTTTGAGTCTACAGTAGGTCTTCCAGACTGATCGTATTCCACCTAATGACTCACAACCACCTTGAGAGAATTGACACATTATAATTGAGACATTATTTGTCCGTCTGGTTATTTATTTGAGAAGTTCAGGAAGTAAAGTAAAAAATGTTGATTGTAATGTTCTCTTTTGAAGATAGAGTAACCAATAAAAGCAAATAAAAATACTGACACTGATTTCACCACAGTGAGAGCTACCCATGGACTGATGCTGCTAAGCAGTGACCTTTAGTTTCTGTCTGGGTATGAGAAGTGGTCAACCCCATAATACAGATCACTTGCTCAAACAGGTGGGCTGGGCAGGGCCATGTTTTTAGGCAGCAACAGACCTTAGAATGCCGACCATAGCTACATAGCTCTATCACGTCTTGTAATATGTGACGTGAGAGCTTAATATATGGTTCCTTTATGAAAAAAGCTTGCAAAAGAAATGAGATCATCCGACCACACTGTAGCTATCACGACAATGCAATGTTGTTATGTGGGGACTTTTGACACGTCTGGTTCATTTATGATACCACTGTTGTTTTGTTTTTCGTCTTTTAACCACTCAGTTATAAGTGATGCTCTCTTTCCAATCTTTCAGACGATAAAGCAATTATTTATCCTCTTCATCCCCTTATCTTTATGCAAAGTGCTCCAGCAGTCAGCCCGCTGCCTCGAGTGAAGATAGGAATCTCTGCCTGCCTGGACTCTGATTCCCCCAAACACATGTGGGGTGATAAGAGGAGTGTCAAAATGTGCTCTCTTCATGTTAGATCTCTGCCGATGTCTCAACTTTGCTGAAATCAGGAATGGAGCCAAGTTGTGCTTGGTGACTGCGCAAGGCAGTGTTAATAGGGATCAACAGGTATTTGAAAGAAATGAGAACACCTGGACATTGTGATTCTACTCTTATGCTGCATCTTCAGTTATAAGTCATTTTTATTACCTTTATTTAACTGGGCAAGTCAGTTAAAAACAAATTCTTATTTACAATGACGGCCTACCCCGGCTAAACCTGGACGATGCTGGGCTGCCCTATGGGACCTTCAATCACAGCCGGATGTGATACAGCCTGGATTTGAACCAGGGACTGTAGTGACGCCTCTTGCACTGAGGTGCAATGCCTTATACCGGTGCGCCACTCGGGAAATAGGCTCCATTTAGTTCAGTCATAGGGGACAAATTAAACATACAGGTTTATGTAAATCCCTTGTGTTCTACTCTCTTCTCCATGATGTGGAACCAATGATGATTGATTCAACCATTGCTTTTCTAACTAAATTGTACTACAATGTTTTGGCACAAAAAACTGTGCGTGTTGACTTTTCTTCGGAGTTGCAACGTGTATGTGTGTGTGCTGTAGATATCAATAAGAAAATTGCACGCAACGTCCTCCTCCCTTAATAGTGGGTGTTACATTGGACATGACACTATTGTGTGTTATTGTGTAAGCATACCACGGGTTTTATTTCCATCCCATGACATGGCTCCGTCGTGTACAGGCACCGAACTACAGATATTGATGTCAATATTAAAGATGGCCACTGTGGTTTTCTAAGGGTTGCTGGTGTACAGTACGCGTTTAACATAAACAGTCTTCCGAACGTTATCTTCCAGAGGACAGTACACAGACATAGCTTTTAGTCCATTTGTGAATACATTTATGGTATACAGTGCCTTCAGAAAGTATTCATACCCCTTGACGTATTCCACATTGTTACAGCCTGAATTCAAAATATTTTCTCACCCATCTACAGACAATACCCCATAATGACAATGTGAAAACATGTTTTTGCTAATGTATTGAAAATGAAACAAACATCTAATTGACATTAGTATTCACACGATCCAAAGTGTAATTAATAACTACACCATGCTCTGAGGGATATTTAGTGCCTGCTTTAAAAATAAATAAAAAACATCTACCAATAGGTGCCCTTCTTTGCGAGGCATTGGAAAACCTGCCTGGTCTTTGTGGTTGAAATCCACTGCTCAGCTGATGGACCGTACAATGACCGTACAATTATCTGTATGTGGGGTACAGAGATGAGGTAGTTGTTTTATTCATGTTAGACACTTATTGCACATGACCTTATGATGGGACCTGTTAAGCAAATGTTAACTCCTGAATCTAGTTAGACTTGCTATAACAAAAAGGGTTTGAATGCTTGACTAAAGACATTTCAGCTTTCCATTCGTGTGTAAAAATGTCTAAAAACAATTCACTTTACAATTATGGGGTATTGTGTGTAGACCAGTGACCAAAAAAAATAATCTAAATGTAATACATTTCAAATTCAGCTTGTAACACGTGGAAAAAGTTTAGGAGTGAATACTTCAAGGCACTGTACAACTCCGACTAGGGAACTCGAGGAGATCCACTACAGTAAATCAGACCTAGGCCTACACAATGTATTGACCTTTGGTAGCGTTTTAGACAGCCAGAATGTTGTTGTGCATTTGCACAATGTGTAAAGAGGAAAAAAACAGTCATTTCACCAGATACATTTTAATTAACACTTAAACGTGTAACATTACATTTGGAAATAGTTGTTATACATAGTCCCCCTGTGAAGAAAAATACAAAGGAACAGTCAGTATTGTTTTGACAACCTTACAGAAAACAAGAAATGTCTAATAATAATGTTTTAATAGTATGTTTGGACAAATAATCTCAATCTTATCTCAAGAGAAAACATCCTGTTATGCTCTGGGAACGTATACAATCTGGTTAATGTGTTCCGTTTGATAAACAGCATACCGAGCATGACCAATGCCCATGAGCGTGTATACCGCGTCTGTTCAAACTGCGTGCGTAATGAGCTCTTGGAGTTTCATTGCAAGTCTTCAGGAGAACGTTAGTTCCCACCATTCAGCAGAGATGATTGGAAATTCTTCACCGCCACTTGACCATGGAACAGTATATTTAGTTCAGTTTCAGTAACTCATCACCAGCGCTTGAACGCGTTTTTGCTTTTCCACCATGGACGGACGTGTATTCTGGAATCGGACCTCTCAAATTCTTCTCAATGAATCTTGGGACAATGAGTGCAATGACCATGATCTTTTTTATTATAATTTTGTCCGTCTAACAGAGACCACTATTTTGCCTTCTCTCATTGGAATCCTCTGTTCAACGGGGCTTGTAGGAAACATTCTGGTCTTGGTGACTATCCTAAGGTATGTATCACCGCGTTCCACTGGGCACACAGTTGAATCAAAGTTGTTTCAACATAATTTGTCAACACATTGTGACGCGGCGTTAGTGGATTTGGAAAAAAAAAGTTAACCATCTAGTTAAAACTTCAACTTAAATGGACAGCCTGACTAACGGGTTCATACATCAATCTAATTTCAAGATGATCATCAGAACCATGTATATGTTGAAATTGCATCAAATTCCATAGACACGGGTTTCATCTTATGGTTGAATGGTTGAAAATGATGTCGAATTTTATACTTGATTACATGTGACCTTTGAATGTTGATAGTAAAAATGGTATGTTTGAATCAATGTAATTGTTTTAACATAACGTCAACCTAGAATAAAGAGGCCTATTGAAATAAAATGTGAAACCAGTCCAACGATTCCTGCCTGAACAGTGGCTCCTGTTATGAGGGGAAATAAACCTCCGTGAGAACATCGCCCTTAAATGTTAATTGGTTGCGTTCACGGTTCAATAGGTCTACAATGAATCATTGATATGATGGATTCACATCTCCATCTGAACCATCAAGCAAAATCAAAGAAACACACTAAAACAAATAATACTTGAAATGCACCTAAAATAGTTTGCTTTAGCCCTATTCTTCAACTTTGCTTGATGACGTGAACCTGTCATATTAATCATTTTGTAGACTACATTTTTTGTTTTGTTTTACATCAACCAACCATCCTTTATATAAAATACAATATCCAAAGATAAAAGTAGATTATTCATATAATGAATTTGGCAGGGCTGGACTGAGTTTGGGGAAACCTGGTCTACGCAAATGAGTATGGAAGCTCATCAATATCTAAACTGTTTTGACATGATAGCTCAGCTGAAACGAACACAGCTAAGCACGGGATATAGCATCTGGATGATAGACTCGTTATCACTGAACTGCATTACCCCTCATAACAGTAGGAGTCACTGTTCAGGCAGGAATTGTTGGATCCAACGTATTTTCCACGTTGATCCCACGTCACAATACGTTAACAAATTACATTAATTTCAACCAGTGTGTGCCCAGTGGGATCTGGTCAGACAACACCGTCTACATTGATATCACAACAAAGCTAACACTTTTTCTGCAAAAGTTAAGCAGATGGATTTACAAAATGTTATAAATGGTTTAGATGACTAATGAATTTCCTTTCTAGAAACATTAAAATGTGTAGTGTCTGTTCGAAAGTAAATATTTAATTCAGTCAGTCAATCTAATGAGTGTGTGTAGATGAAATATATGGATTGACTGTGCGGATTATGTGAAGGCATATTTTCTCAACCGTGTGGCCAACCACCCTATAGATCAGGGATGGGCAACTCCAGTCCTCGAGAGCCTGATTGGTGTCAAACTTTTCCCCCCAGCCCTAAAGCTAACACACCTCTATAAACTAAACAAAAATATAAAAAACATGCAATAGTATCAATGATTTTGCTGAGTTACAGTTCATTAGCCCCTTATCTATGAATTTCACATGAGGGAATACAGAAGGGAAAAAAAGAAAAGTGGATCAGAAAACCAGTCAGTATCTGGTTGGACCACCATTTGCCTGATGCAGAGTGACATGTCCTTCACAGATTCATTTTAATAGATTTTTATAGGGTGTAGATCAGCTTTAATATAGCTGATGGATTGTGGCGTCCAGCAATGTAATGTTCTGCATTTCCAATCGCCATATTGTTTTTGTAAACGTGTACAGTTGAAGTCAGAAGTTTACATACATTTAAACTTAGTTTCACAATTTCTGACATTTAATCATAGTTAAAATTCCCTTTCTTTGGTCAGTTAGGATCACCACTTTATTTTAAGAATGTGAAATGTCAGAATAATAGTAGAGTGATTTATTTCAGCCATAACATTCCCAGTGGGTCAGAAGTTTACATATACTAATTGATTGTTTGGTAGCATTGCCTTTAAATTGTTTAACTTCGGGCAAACATTTTGGGTAGCATTCCACAAGCTTCCCACAATAAATTGGGTGATTTTTGGCAGATTCCTCCTGACAGAGCTGGTGTAACTGGGTCAGGTTTGTAGGCCTCCTTGCTCGCCGTTTTTTTTGCCACAACTTTGGAAGTGTGCTTGGGGTCATTGTCCATTTGGAAGACCCATTTGCGACCAAGCTTTAACTTCCGGACTGACGTCTTGAGATGTTGCTACAGTATAACCACATAATTTTCCTGCCTCATGATGTCATCTATTTTGTGAAGTGCACCAGTCCGTCCTGCAGCAAAGCTCCCCCACAACATGATACTGCCACCCTCGTGCTTCACGGTTGGGATGGTGTTCTTCAAACTTGCAAGCCTCCCCCTTTTTCCTCCAAACATAATGATGGTCATTATGGCCAAACAGTTCTATTTTTGTTTCATCAGACCAGAGCACATTTCTCCAAAAAGTATGATCTTTGTCCCCATGTGCAGTTGCAAACCGTAGTCTGGCTTTTTTTTTAAGGCGGTTTTGGAGCAGTGGCTTCTTCCTTGCTGAGCGGACTTTCAGGTTATGTCGATATCGGACTCGTTTTACTGTGGATATAGATACTTATGTACCTGTTTCCTCCAGCATCTTCACAAGGTCCTTTGTTGTTGTTCTAGGATTGATTTGCTATTTTCGCACCAAAGTACGTTCATCTCTAGGAGACAGAACGCGTCTCCTTCCTGAGCGGTATGACGGCTGCATGGTCCCATGGTGTTTATATTTGCATACTATTGTTTGTACAGATGAACGTGGTACCTTCAGGCATTTGGAAATTGCTCCCAAGGATGAACCAGACGTGTGGAGTGCTATAAAAAAAAATCCTGAAGTCTTGGCTGATTTCATTTGATTTTCCCATGATGTCAAGCAAAGAGGTACAGAGTTTGAAGGTAGGCCTTGAAATACAGCCACACCTTCAATTGACTTAAATGATGTCAATTAGCCTATCAGAAGCTTCTAAAGCCATGACATGATTTTCTGGAATTTTCCAAGCTGTTTTGAGGCACAGTCAACTTAGTGTATGTAAACTTCTGACCCACTGGAATTGTGATAGTTAATTAATCTGTCTGTAAACAATTGTTGGAAAAATGATTTGTCATGCACAAAGTAGATGTCCTAACCGACTTGCCAAAACTATAGTTAACAAGAAATGTGTGGAGTGGTTGAAAAACAAGTTATAATGACTCCAACCTAAGTCTATAAAATATATATTTGCCTTTATTATTTTCCCTTAACCCTACCACCCCTCCCCTAATTGGAGCAAACTAATGGACAAGACTTAGGCTTTTACTTTCAGTTGATACATACATTTTACAGACACAGTATTTTACAAGTTCTCCTTTGTTTTTAGTCCTGTCCTTCAGCTACTCTCAACTCCTCCCATCCACCTCTGAAGACCCTCCAACTTTTATTTCTATTTGCCATATATTTTTCCAACTGTGCGGTTACAAAAGTTCTGAACCTTTCTATTCTTATACTTTGTACATATTGTAAATTAAAGACACATTGTTGCTTAGAGTTATTGATCAATTGACTATGACTTTTTATGTCACCCAGCAGTGCTATTTTCAGAACCTGCGACCAAAAATAAGCTAGATATGGAGAGTACGAAACATTATCTAATGATTGTCTCTTTGCAGCAAAATCTGCAGAGCTGGGATGGTTGAGTCACCCATTCATTATCTATCTAATTTTTGTTGAAAATCTATTTTGAATATCAGTAAATAAACCATGTGCCATAGAAATCTCTTAAACTATTTTCCTATCTATATGGCACAGCTGTCCATTCTTTGGTCCTTAAATGAACCTATCAGTTCTTCGATGCAGGGCCAACAGACAAGTTAACTTTCCCTTCCATACCCCATACATTTTTGCGGTAATTAGTTTAACTTTGAGTAGAGCATACATTTCCATATACGTTTGTTAGCTGCATGTGTGACATAACACCACCAGTCCTATTTATGATATCATTTACAAAAGGTTATACCGTTTTAACTTTTTTTCAACAATTTTGTTTTGTTTTTTTTGATTGATTAGTATATTTGAGTTCTGGTGGATTAAACTGAAATTGTAACCCACTCTCTATGGCTTGTTTTAAAATTAGCGTTATTTTGCAGATTTTTTGGAGGGTCATGTTTCGGAGGACGCATGACTCGACCTTCGCCTCTCCCAAGTCCATTGGTGTGTATTTTTTTTTTATTTTAGGGGGTAGATCAGCTTTAATATTGCAGATAGATTGTAATCACTTCCAATCCCCCATATATACAGTGGGGCAAAAAAGTATTTAGTCAGCCACCAATAGTGCAAGTTCTCCCACTTAAAAAGGTGAGAGAGGCCTGTAATTTTCATCATAGGTACACATCAACTATGACAGACAAAATGAGAAAAAAAATCCAGAAAATCACATTGTAGCATTTTTAATGAATTTATTTGCAAATTATGGTGGAAAATAAGTATTTGGTCAATAACAAAAGCTTATCTCAATAATTTGTTACCTTTTGGTGGCAATACCCTTTGGTGGCAATGACAGAGGTCAAACGTTTTCTGTAAGTCTTCACAAGGTTTTCACACACTGTTGCTGGTATTTTGGCCCATTCCTCCATGCAGATCTCCTCTAGAGCAGTGATGTTTTGGGGCTGTTGCTGGGCAACAAGGACTTTCAACTCCCTCCAAAGATTTTCTATGGGGTTGAGATCTGGAGACTGGCTAGGCCACTCCAGGACCTTGAAATGCTTCTTATGAAGCCACTCCTTCGTTGCCCGGGCGGTGTATTTTGGGTCATTGTCATGCTGAAAGACCCAGCCACGTTTCATCTTCAATGTTCTTGCTGATGGAAGGAGGTTTTCACTCAAAATCTCACGATACATGGCCCCATTCATCCTTTCCTTTACACGGATCAGTCATTCTGGTCCCTTTTCAGAAAAACAGCCCCAAAGCATGATGTTTCCACCCCCATGCTTCACAGTAGGTATGGTGTTCTTTGGATGCAACTCAGCATTCTTTGTCCTCCAAACACGACGAGTTGAGTTTTTACCAAAAAGTTCTATTTTGGTTTCATCTGACCATATGACATTCTCCCAATCTTCTTCTGGATCATCCAAATGCTCTCTAGCAAACTTCAGACGGGCCTGGACATGTACTGGCTTAAGCAGGGGGACACGTCTGGCACTGCAGGATTTGAGTCCCTGGCGGCGTAGTGTGTTTCTGATGGTAGGCTTTGTTACTTTGGTCCCAGCTCTCTGCAGGCCATTCACTAGGACCCCCTGTGTGGTTCTGGGATTTTTGCTCACCATTCTTGTGATCATTTTGACCCCACGGGGTGAGATCTTGTGTGGAGCCCCAGATCGAGGGAGATTATCAGTGGTCTTGTATATTTTCCATTTCCTAATATTTGCTCCCACAGTTGATTTCTTCAAACCAAGCTGCTTACCTATTGCAGATTCAGTCTTCCCAGCCTGGTGCAGGTCTACAATTTTGTTTCTGGTGTCCTTTGACAGCTCTTTGGTCTTGGCCATAGTGGAGTTTGGAGTGTGCCTGTTGACCGTTGTGGACAGATGTCTTTTATACTGATAACAAGTTCAAACAGGTGCCATTAATACAGGTAACGAGTGGAGGACAGAGGAGCCTCTTAAAAGAAGAAGTTACAGGTCTGTGAGAGCCAGAAATCTTGCTTGTTTGTAGGTGACCAAATACTTATTTTCCACCATAATTTGCAAATCAATTCATTAAAAATCCTACAATGTGATTTTCTGGATTTTTTTCCCTCATTTTGTCTGTCATAGTTGAAGTGTACCTATGATGAAAATTACAGGCCTCTCTCATCTTTTTAAGTGGGAGAACTTGCACAATTGGTGGCTGACTAAATAGTTTTTTGCCCCACTGGATTTATTTTCTATCCCCTTGATATTGTTGGATCTGATTTTAATAGCCAACATTTTGATGGCCATAATAAATAGTTTGCTGATAGTGGACAACCTTGTTTTACTCAACAGTTTAATAATTTGAGAAGTAGCCATTATTTACTATTTTACACCTAGGGCTACTTTACATAACTTTAACCCATTGTTTAAGAGATTCTCCAAAATTGAAATAACAGACATTTAAATATAAATTCCAGTTGTACTTTAAACTTTTGGTGCCAGCGAAGATGACATAAGAAAGTAGTCAAGACGACTTGCTTGATTGAGCCTCCGCCATGGATATCTCACTCACTAGGTTCCAATATATCCATGATTTTACCACTTTTACTTCACTCTGCGGTCCAACACATCCCAAACCATCTCAATTGGGTTGAGGTCGCATGATTGTTGTGGATCCATGCTGGTTAAGTGTGCCTTGAATTCTAAATAAATCAGACTGTCACCAGCAAGCACCCCCACACCACCTCCTCCATGCTTTATGGTGGGAACCACAAATGCGGAGATCAGTAGTTCACCTATTCGGCATTGCACAAAGACAGTGGTTGGGAAACAGATTTCCGCCAGAAATGTCCATTGCTCGTGTTTCTTGGCCCAAGCAGGTCTCTTCTTATTGGTGTCCTTTGGTATGGTTTCTTTGCAGCAATTCGACCATGAAGGCCAGATTCACGCAGTCTCCTCTGAACAGCTGACGTTTTGATGGGTCTGTTACTTGAACATTTTTGGGTTGCAATTAGAGGTGTAATCTAACCCTGCTCTCACTCAACCCTATCCAGAGCCCGCTCGATCAAGAAGCAAGCCCACAGGCTTTGACTATAGACTCAGATGCAAATGTTGCGATGCACAAGGCAAACCACATCACAATAGCCAATTCCACTCAAACGCCAATAAGTCGATCCGTTTTCACCATGAACACAAATGACACATCACGTTGTCGCACAAACACTACACTTTGAAAATCGCTACCTGGAAACAGTTCTGGAGGACTGCTTAACCCATAAGCTAAATAAGTCTGTCTCGACAATATCGTTCATATCTCAATCGTTGTTACATGATCTCAAAAGGACTGTGAACCCAGCTAACCGTCGGTCAAAAACAGAACGATGCTAAACTAAACTTCAAGGTTTCACTCGGACTACCTCGCCTCTCACAATGTGACTCATGCTGAAACTACACCTCCAAAACATATAGCTTGTTCACCCTGTGTATGTTACCAGACCCGAAACTGAACACCTGCTACTCGGAGCAGACTTGATGGATCGTTTGGTCCCACTGATGGATTGGGGGGAAAAATATGGTGGTCACAAGTAACCGTGCCATCTCTACTGACTACGCTGTCTTCTCTTAATGCTGGCTACAACAGTCATCACCAAGGATTTTCTGTCAAAAGGACCCCTTGGGAAAAAGAGGTTGCGACATCTCTTGGTGCAGAATCTGACTCCGATATTACGATATCTCGTCACATTCAATCAACAAACCTGAGAATATTATTTTCATGATTTCGAGCCAGAACTCTGAGTGAGCAACTTCCCTCCTCAGAGGCATGCAATACTGTAGCTAAGATTAACTTAACTTCAGACACTTCCGCGAGCACCGCGGCCAAAACAAAGCATCAACGTTCAGAGTGTACACGGCTTCCGAAGACACATTTTTTGCTTTGAGGGGGACAGAAACCACGTACAATGAAACTAATGGTATCAGTCCCGCCACTGGGCCGGTGACTCCATCTGGTGAAACACTGTGCGACGTCACCAAAATATATCCTTGTCTCAGTTTGCAGGTACTGGAACGGTTACCACACAGACGCTGTAGTGAATAGCAGGCCAAGACAGCCACTGGGCTTTTTGAAGCACCAACACCAGGAGATTTGGTTGAAAGGTTATGGCCAATCTACTAACAAAGCTGCTGCTGACAACTTGTCGGACACCAACCGCTGGTGGGTGGGTCCCAAGACACAAAGGGGGGTATACAAGCCCAGACCCATGATGAGCCTTGTTGGGGCCAGTGGGTGGGGTGCAACCCTGTACGAGGCCGCCCGATCAGGAAACAAATCAAGTTGTAAACGTCGCCACGAGAACAGAGGGGAGCGGACAAGCCCCTCAATGGATTGTCTGGTCCCACTGATGGATTGGGGATAACCATAGAATACATATGAGATATCACTCTGGTAGATGTCTAGGGTATGATAATTTCTCATTCATACCTATTTTTGTGCCAGCAAAACTTTTGACCATTATTTGGCAACGATTGTGCACTCGTATCGCTGTCCTCTATCTGAACTTGTGTACACATTCGAGTTTGATTTTGTTGACAGTGTCGCCTAGGTTCTGCAGCGGTTTAAGATGGAATTCTTTCATTTCACTTTCAGGATCTTCACCCTCGTTTTCTATGATACCAGTAAGTACTGGATTTTTTTTCTTGCATGGATCTAGTCTTTATTTCAAGTAAGGCTTCTCTCAGAGACATATTCTCCTTTCTAAGTTCTTTAACGTCCGTTTCAATAGTATTGCCTGTACCTTTTGAGCTTTTTGTCACTCATTCCTAGCCTCGCCTTCATATCCTTTACTTACAAGTGAACATCATAAATCATCTGTCGAGGAATCTCGTAGTTTCTCTTGATGTTTGGTTCTCAATTTTTTTCCCTGGATCCTCTCTGACATCTTTTGGCCTTGACTGCGTTCGTAATATTTATCAATACATTTCTCTAGCCTTATGTTTTTTGGGGTTATTATCCAGCTTGAATGTTATTACCCACAAGTAAATAGATCAGTGTAGTGCTAATATTTAGTCAGTTTTAGAGAGATTGAATATTCCGCTCTCTTCTGTCCTTTCTAGAATTACTAAACAAGAGATTGAGGTCAGCTGATACCTCAATGGGTGACATGTCTGGTGAGTGTGCAGGCCATGGAAGAACTGGGAAATTTTCAGCTTCAAGAAGTTGTGTACGGATCCTTGCAACATTGGGCCATGCACTATAATGTTGAAACATTAGGGTCTGTTACGATGCCGAACTGCAATCAGGTCAAGACTAGTGAGGACAACAAGCACACAGATTAGCTTCCCTAAGATGGTTTCTGACAGTGCAGAAATTCTTAATTGAGCAAACCCACAGTTTCATCAGCTGTCTGGGTGGCTGGTTTCAGACGATCCCACAGGTGAAAAAGCCAGATGTGGAGGTCCTGGGCTGGCGTGGTTACATGCAGTCTGCGGTTGTGAGGCCGTTTGGATGTACTGCCAAAGTCTCTAAAATTATATTGAGGTAATGCAACCTGGTCTCAGACTCGGCATAAGTCTCGGTACATTTAAATCCAGGATACTGAAATTAGTATGATATGTTACATTTGGTATGGTTACATAAGAACGTCTAGCAACCCAAAGGTTGTGAGTTTAAATCTCAATATGGGCAACTTCAATATGTTAGCAACCTTTCACTACTGTTTAGCTACCTTGCAAATACTTAGCATGTTAGCTAACCCTTCCCCTAACCATAACCCTTTTAGTTAACCCTGCACCTAACCTTAACCCTTTAACCTTACTCCGAAACTTAACTGTAACCCCTAGCCTAGCTAAAATTAACCATCTAGCTAACATTAGCAACCTAGCCAGAATTTGTAATATAAACATTTAGCAAATTCTTTAAATATTGTACATTTTGCAAATTCGTAACATAATCAAAATTGTAATTCATAACTAACATAACATAACTAAATGGAGTGTCTCGGATATCCGTACAGAATAATATGAAATTCTCTGAGACCAGGTTCCATTATGGTAGAGCAATTAACTTTAAATTCTCTGGCAGCAGCTCTGGTGGACTGCAGTCAGCATGCCAATTGCACTCTCCCTCAAAACATCTGTGGCATTGTAACGACCGTTGGTGGAAGAAGGTGAGGACCAAGATGCAGCGTGGTAAGTGTTCATCATTATATTAATAAACTGAACACTAAATACAACCAGGAACAAAAGAAACAGCTCCGTCAGGTGCAAAACACACTAAACAGAAAATAACTACCCACAACCCATAGTGGGAAAACAGGCTGCCTAAGTATGGTTCTCAATCAGAGAAAACGATAACCAGCTGCCCCTGATTGGGAACCATACCAGGCCTAAACATAGAAACACAACATCGAGACAACATAGAATACCCACCCACATCACACCCTGACCAAACTAAAAATAGAAACATACAAAGCAATCTATGGTCAGGGTGTGACAGTACACCCCCCCCCCCCCCCCCCCAAAGGTGCGGACTCTGGCCGCAAAACCTAAACCCATAGGGGCGTGTCTGATGGTCATCTGTCCGTGGTGGCGGCTCTGGCGCGGGACGTGGACCCCACTCTACCATAGTCTTGGCCCACTTAAGTGGCGCCTTTGGAGCGGCGACCCTCAGACTGGGGACCCTTGCAGCGGGCCCCGAATAAACGTGAGATTCCGGCAGCGCCGGAGTGAAGGGCGGCCCCGGCAGCGCCTGACTGACGGGCGGCCCCGGCAGCTCCTCACTGACAGCCAGACAGGAGGGAGACTCTGGAAGCGCCGGACAGGAGGGAGACTCTGGAAGCGCCGGACAGGAGGGAGACTCTGGAAGCGGCGGACAGGAGGGAGTACCTGGAGGGAGGAGACGGAGAGACAGCCTGGTGCGTGGGGCTGCCACAGGAGGCCTGGTGCATGGAGGAGGCACCGGATGGACCGGACCGTGGAGGCGCACTGGAGATCTTGAGCACCGAGCCTGCACAACCTGTCCTGGCTGGATACTCCCCGTACCCCGGCCAGTGCGGTGGGGTGGAACAGACAGCACTGGGCTGTGCTGGCGAACCGGGGACACCGTGCGTAGGGCTGGTGCCATATAACCCGGGCTGAGGAGACGCACTGGAGACCAGATGCGCTGAGCCGGCTTCATTGCTCCTGGCTCGATGCCCACTCTAGCCCGGCCGATACGATGAGCTGCGATGGACACCGTGCGCCTCACGGCATAACACGGTGCCTGCCCGGCCCACCTCTCGCCACGGTAAGCACAGGGCGTTGGCTCAGGTCTCCTACCTGACTTAGCCACACTCCCCGTGTGGCCCCCCCAAGAAATCTTTGGGGCTGCCTCTCGGGCTTCCTTGCCAGCCATGTTCCCTCAAAGTGCTGGCTCCCTTTACCTGCTGCCTCCACTCTCCTGGCTGCCTCCACCTGTTCCCATGGGAGGCGATCCCTTCCAGCCAGGATCTCCTCCCATGTGTAGAAACACTTCCCGTCCAGAATGTCCTTCCACGTCCATGAGTCCATTCCACGCTGCTTCTGGTTACCACGCTGCTGGTCCTTTTTTGGTGGGTAGTTCTATAACGACTGTTAGAAGGAGAAGGTGAGGACCAAGATGCAGCATGGTAAGTGTTCATCATTATATTAATAAACTGAACACTAAATACAACCAGGAACAAAAGAAACAACCGAAACAGCTCCGTCAGGTGCAAAACACACTAAACAGAAAATAACTACCCACACCCATAGTGGGAAAACAGGCTGGCTGCCCAACGATAACCAGCTGCCTCTGATTGGGAACCATACCAGGCCTAAACATAGAAACACAACACCTAGACATACAACATAGAATACCCACCCACATCACACCCTGACCAAACAAAAAAATAGAAACATACAAAGCAATCTACGGTCAGGGCGTGACAGGCATTGTGTTGTTTGACAAAACTGCACATTTTGGAATGGCCTTTTATTTTCCTCACCTGTATAATGATCACACTTATTGATATGCCACACCTGTCAGGTGGATGGATTATCTTTGCAAAGGAGAAGCGCTCACTAAAAGGGAATTAAAGAAATTTGTGCCCGGAATTTGAGAGAAATAAGCTTTTTGTGTGTATGGAAAATTTCTGGGATATTTTATTTAAGCTCATGAAGCATTGTACCAACACTTTACCTGTTGTGTTTGTAGTTTTGTTCAGTATAACTGCATTCTAAACTGAAGACCATGATTAGTTGATTATTGTGTGTCACCAATCAGGATTTGCACTTCCCGGCTTACAGCTACAGAAAGTCAGAGATATGGAACTCAGTGGAGAGTGACCGTAATAACATCGAGCAATCAAACATTAAAGGCATTCTCCGGGGGATCTCACTTCACCGGACTGTACGTGTACCACTGCAGCACAAATTGGATGTGTTATCACTGTATTTGCTCAATGTTAAATGAAATAAAATAAAAGTTGGTGTCAGCAGGTCCTTTAGGTCAGTGTTTCCCAACTTCAGTCCTCGAGTACCCATCACAGTACACTTTTCTGTGGTGGCCCCGGACCAGCACACCTGATTCAACTAATCACCAAGCCTTCAATGAGTTGAATCAGGTGAGTTTGTCCAGGTCTTACAACAAAAATGTGTGCTGTTGGGGTACTCAAGGACTAGAGTTGGGAAACACTGCTTAAGGTGGAACAATTTACTTGAAAAGCAATCCTAAAGATCCCATTACCCGGCTGTGTGTACACTGATTGTAGATGTCCTTTCCATTTCCATACAGAGAGTCTTTGAAGCAAGGCCTTTGATTTTACCAGTCATTAAAATCCTATGCAGTGCATCTTGGGATGTTCCCATGAGGGGAACCAAAGGGTAGAGTGAGGACCTCAGGCCACATGATAAAATAAGTTGAAAGGTGATGGTCAGGAGCCACTAGAGGACAGATGGCACAATTATGACTCTTTTGATAACTTTATTTTAAATCTTGCTCCACTGGGGTTTGTTAACTATAAAATAAAGGTTGTGGAGGAATCATCTCAAAACACAGCCCTACAATGTGACCTTACGCATTAAGCAGATTGGAGTTCCTTACTTTAACTTCTTAAGGGCAGCTCTGCCTTGAGAACATAAACTAATGCAATTAGCTATGTTTAGGAAATAAATGTGATTGGTTGAGTTTAGGCAAGTAATTCCAATTGGTTGAGGTTTGGGTTAGGCTATGATTACATAAGACATTTGATTGGTTAAGTGTACTGTCGTGAAGGGTTGGGTTGCGAACAAGCATGCTTGTGTATGAAAATGTGAATGTTAATGACATCCTCCACCAACACGCACCACCACCAACCGATCTACCATTCTTTCTGCCCCTTGAGGCAGAACAGCCCTCAAAACAAAATTGAACAAGCACAGATTGTTGCTTTGTTGTTAGATGTGATAAGTGTGCAGTAGTTATGCAGTCCACTATTGTTCGTTCTGAATGTATTAAACACAGAGTACAGACAGTGTTAAGATGTGTGTTATTTCACAGGACCACAAAGAAGACCGTTCCAGACGTATACATCTGTAACCTGGCCGTGGCTGATGTGGTCCACGTGACGGTCATGCCCTTCCTGATCCACCAGTGGGCCCGGGGGGGGCACTGGGTGTTTGGCAGCACCCTCTGCACCATCATCACCTCCCTGGACAACTGCAATCAGGTGGCCTGTGCAGCCGTCATGACCGCTGTCAGCCTGGACAGGTGAGCAATATGATATGGGAGTCAGTTTGCCTTGTGCTCTGTTGCCGGTTGGCAATACCCAGTTGGCAATAGAGCACAGCTAGGAGACCGGCACATAAAAACACCAAAATTACAATTAAGTAATCCATTTCTGTCCAGATCTTCACATTTTCATATTTGGAACATGTCCTTGCATGCCATGCACTGAGTATGTAATTCGACACTTCATTAGATTCTGATCATAATTGGGGAGTTGACTTTGCCAAGCTGTTGAAGGTTAAATGTCTCAGTAGTGGAAAAAGGTGTATAGTCAGTTCAAATCAAAGTTTATTGGTTGCGTACACAGATTTGCAGATGTTATTGCAGGTGCAGTGAAATGCTTATGTTTCGACGGTGCAGTAATATCTAGTATAAAATATTCAAAAAGAAAATAAATTCTAAAAAGAAATCAAGAAATCAGAACGAGCAATGTCAGAGTCCGAAATATAAATAAATTCAGCAAAAAAAGAAATGTCCCTTTTTTTCAGGACCCTGTCTTTCAAAGATCATTTCTAAAAATCCAAATAACTTCACAGATCTTCATTGTAAAGGGTTTAAACACTGTTTCCCCATGCTTGTTCAATGAGCCATAAACAATAATGAACATGCACCTGTGGAACGGTCGTTAAGACACTAACAACTTTCAGACAGTAGGCAATTAAGGTCACAGTTATGAAAACTTAGGACACTAAAGAAGCTTTTCTACGGACTCTGAAAAACACCAAAAAAAAGATGCCCCGGGTCCCTGCTCATCTGCGTGAACGTGCCTTAGGCATGCTGCAAGGAGGCATGAGGACTGCAGATGTGGCCAGGGCAATACATTTCAATGTCTGTACTGTGAGACACCTAAGACAGCGCTACAGGGAGACAGGACGGACAGCTAATAGTCCTCGCAGCGGCAGACCACGTGTAACAACACCTTCACAGGATCGGTACATCCGAACATCACACCTGCGGGACAGGTACAGGATGGAAACAACAACTGCCCAAGTTACACCAGGAAGGCACAATCCCTCCATCAGTGCTCAGACTGTCCGCAATAGGCTGAGAGAGGCTGGACTGAGGGCTTGTAGGCCTGTTGTAAGCCTAGACATTACCGGCAACAACGTTGCCTATGGGCACAAACCCACCACAAACAGGACTGGCAAAAAGTGCTCTTCACTGAAGAGTCGTGGTTTATCGTCGAAGGAATGAGCATTACACCGAGGCCTGTACTCTGGAGCGGGATCGATTTGGAGGTGGAGGGTCCGTCATGGTCTGGGGTCTTTCTACTCTCTCCAGATGAAATCTTGCGACTCGTGAGGTCCAAAATAGCCAGAGTCGCTCCCCTCCTCAAGAAACAAACACTTGAGCCCTCTGACGAAGAAATTACAGGCTGGTATCCCTTCTTTTTTTCCCCAAAACAGTTGAGCATGTTTTCTCTGACCAACCCACTCACTGTCTATCTCAGAACAACCTTCTTTACCCTAACCAGTCAGGCTTCAAGACGGGTCATTCAACTGAGACGGCTCTTCTGTGTCACGGAGACTGCCAATCGAACCCAAACTGCCAATCCTGACTCTCTCTCCTCTGTTCTCATCCTCCTAGATCTATCCGCTGCCTTCAACACCGTGAACCATGGTCCCGTGTGGCTCAGTTGTTAGAGCATGGCACTTGCAACGCCAGGGTTGTGGGTTTGATTCTCACGGGGGACCAGTACGAATGAAAATGTATGCACTCACTACTGTAAGTTGCTCTGGATTCGAGCGTTTGCTTAATGATTAAAATATAAACATTATCCTCTTCTCCACCATCTCAGGCGCTGCACATTCTTGGATTGTATCCTGGCAGGCCGCTCCCACCAGGTGACGTGGAGAAGATCTGTGCCTACATCACGTACTCTCACTACTGGGGTCCTTCAGGGCATGGTTCTAGGCCCTGTCCTCTTCTCTCTATACACCAAGTCACTTGGCTCTGTCATATCCTCTGTCATTTTAATAGGCTGTCATTGTAAGTAAGAATTTGTTCTGTTCTGGCTTGCCTAGTTAAATAACGGTTAAATAAAAATCCTCACAGGGTCTCTCCTATCATTGCTCTGCGGATGACACTCAGGTGGCGACACACATCTCTGCTTGCCAGGCAGATATCGCAGCTAGGTTGTCGGCCACCACCTCAACCTCGACAAGACTGACGTGCTCTTCCTCCCGGGGAGGTCATGCTCACTCCAAGACCTCTCCATCATGGTTGACTCCACTGCGTACATCAAAGCAGTCACTCACTCCTTCAGGTTCATGCTCTGCAATATCTGTAGAATCCGATCCTTCCTCACATGATAAGTGGCGCAGGTCCTAATACAGGAACTTTTTTATCTTCCATCTGGACTACTGCATTTCGCTGTTGGCTAGGAACTCGTGCCATCAAACCCCTGCAACTTATCCAGAATGCCGCAGCACGTCTAGTGTTCAATATTCCCAAGTTCTCCCATGTCACCCCACTCCTCCGCACACTCCACTGGCTTCCAGTCAAAGCTCACATCCACTACAAGACCATGGTACTTGCCTACGGAGCAGTAAGAGGAATTGCCCCTCCCTACCTTCAGGCTCTGCTCAAACCCTACACACCAACCCGAGTACTCCGTTCTGCCACCACTGGTCTTTTGTAAACTAACACCCTACCAGCTCTGACTTTGTTGATAGCTACTTCAAATGTGGATGGCGCGTGTTCTCTGCTGTCTCCTGTAGTCCACGATCAGCTCCTTTGTTGACATTGATTGAGAGGTTATTTTCCTGGCACTACTCTGCCTGGGCTCTCACCTCCTACCGCTTGGCTGTCTCGTTGTTGGTAATCAGGCAGCGTGGTGGAGGTGCTGTTGACCCTCAACACGTGGGCCCCATAGGAGTGCATGCTCAGTCCCCTCCTGTACTCCCTGTTGACTCATGACTGCGTGGCTATGCGTGTCTCCAATTCAATCATCACCTCCTGGGGTCGGCCCGTCAGGAAGTTTACGGCCCAGTTGCACAGGGAGGGGTTCAGACTCAGGGTCCTGTGCTTAGTGATGATCTTGCAAGACACTATGGTGTTGAAGGCTGAGCTCTAGTCAATGAACAGCATTCTTCCATAGGTATCTCCCCCCCCCCAACCCTCTGTTACACTACTGTTACTCTCTGTTTATCATATATGCATAGTCACTTGAACCATATCTACATGTACATACTACCTCAATCAGCCCGACTAACCAGTGCCTGTATTTAGCCTTGCTACTGTTATTTTTCACTCTTTTATTACAGTTTATTTTATTTATTTATTTTCCTATTGTTTGCCTAATACCTTTTTTTGCACTGTTATAGCCTATAGATAAGCATTTCACTGTAAGGTCTACTACACCTGTTGTATTCGGCGCACGTGACAATAAAACTTTGATTTGATTTATTCATCTTGTCCAGGTGGGATAGGGCAGTGGGCAGTGCAATGGTGATCGCGTCATTTGTGAATCTGTTTGGGCGTTATGCAAATTGTGGTGGGTTCAGGCGTCGGGTAAGGTGGAGGTGATATGAAGGGTGCCGTCTTTCTGTGTCCTGACACTCTTTGTGGTCACCAAAGATCCCATTGCATTATCGGAAGAGTACAGGTGTTAACCCCGATGCCCTGGCTAAATTTGCAATCTGACCCTCATACCATCATTGCCACCTAATCATCTCCAACTCCAAATTGGCTCATTCCCTCTCCCCCCTATAAGTTTCCCCCAGGTTGTTGCCGTAAATGAGAATGTGTTCTCAGTCAATTTTCCTGTAAAAATAATATCTATATGGTTGAAGTCGGAAGTTTACATGCACTTAGGTTGGAGTCACTAAAACTTGTTTTTCAACCACTCCACAAATTTATTGTCAACAAACTAGTATTGGCAAGTTGGTTAGGACATATACTTTGTGCGTGACACAATACATTTTTCCAACAATTGTTTAGAGACAGAGTGAATTTTAAGTTCAATAATCTATCACAATTCCAGTGGGTCAGAAGTTTACATACACTAAATTGACTGTGCCTTTAAACAGCTTGGAAAATTCTAGAAAATTATGTCATGGCTTTAGAAACTTCTGATAGGCTAATTGACATAATTTGAGTCAATTGGAGGTGTACCTGTGGATGTATTTCAAGACCTACCTTCAAAATCCAGTCCCTCTTTGCTTGACATCATAGGAAAATCAAAAGAAAACAACCCCAAAAAATTGTAGACCTCCATGAGTCTGGTTCATCCTTGGGAGCAATTTCCAAACGCCTGAAGGTACCACGTTCATCTGTACAAACAATAGTACGCAAGTATAAACACCATGGGACCACGCAGCCGTCATACCGCTCAGGAAGGAGACGCGTTCTGTCTCCTAGAGATGAACGTACTTTGGTGCAAAAAATGCAAATCAAATCATGCTGGAGGAAACAGGTAAAAAAGTATCTACATCCACAGTAAAATGAGTCCTATATCGACATATCAACCTGAAAGGCCGCTCATCAAGAAAGATGCCTGCTTTGCTGAAGGAGGGACTGGTGCACTTCACAAAATAGATGGCATCATGAGGAGGAAAATTATGTGGATATATTGAAGCAACATCTCAAGACATCAGTCAGGAAGTTAAAGCTTGGTCGCAAATGGGTCTTCCAAATGGACAATGACCCCAAGCATACTTCAAAGTTGTGGCAAAATGGCTTAAGGACAACAAAGTCAAGGTATTGGAGTGGCCATCACAAAGCCCTGACCTCAATCCTATAGAAAATGTGTGGGCAGAACTGAAAAAGCGTGTGTGAGCAAGGAGGCCTACAAACCTGACTCAGTTACACCAGCTCTGTCAGGAGGAATGGGCCAAAATTCACCCAACTTATTGTGGGAAGCTTATGGAAGGCTACCCGAAACGTTTGAATGAGTTAAACAATTTAAAGGCAATGCTACCAAATATGAATTGAGTGTATGTAAACTTCTCACCCACTGGGAATGTGATGAAAGAAATAAAAGCTGAAATAAATCATTCTCTCAACTATTATTCGGACATTTCAAATTCTTAAAATGAAGTGGTGATCCTAACTGACCTAAGACATTCATTCAGCCTACAGTGAATGAGGCCCATTACCCATTTCCACCACTGCCCACTCCTGCTGGTCGGTGAGCACACGGCCACGGCCATCACCGTGGGGCCTTCTGTCAATTCTGGGGGAAGAACATAGTATACTGTCAATAGATCTGTACCATGTTTTGTGTTTTTACTTGCATTACAATATGTCATTTACTGTAAAGGTAATGGTAAAGCATAGTGCATATTTTGCAGATTTACCGGTTTTCTTGGCAAAATGTTTTCATGATCGAATTTATCTTTTCAGATTGGGTTGAACTAATCTGGCAGCCTCTGCCATGGTAAGGACTCTCTTTAAAAGCCTGGGTAAAAGACTCGCTGGCACAAAAATAGGCTTGAATGTTCAGTTCCTGAAGGAAACTATTCACTATTTAAAGTGAATCGAATAAAAGGGAAACGTGTAGGTAGTCAAACTGTACATTGTAGAAACAGAATAGAAAGGTTAGAAACTTTTGTGGAACATCACAGCACAGTTAAAACATATATGGCAAATAGAAATCAAAACTGGATGGTGTTCAGAGATAGATGGGAGGGGTTGAGGGGAGCTGAAGTGTGGGATTACAAATAAAAATAAAAACAAGATAACTAATGTAAAATATACTGTGCCTGTAAAATGTATATAGGTTCAGAACTTTTGTGAAACATCACAGCAGAGTTAAAAAAAATATACAGCATGACAAATAGAAATCAAGACTGTATCTTCAGAGATAGATGTGAGGGGTTGAGTGGAGCTGAAGGATGGAACTAAAAACAAACAAGATTACTGATATAAAATATACTGTGTCTGTAAAATGTATGTATATAGTATGTACTGTATAAGCTTGAAGTAGGAGCCTAGGTGTTGTAGTCCGCTGGTTTACTCCAATTAGGGAGAGGTGGTAGGGTAACGGGAAAGTAATACAAGAAAATATATAATATATATTTATAAAAAATATGTATGGGGGATTGGAAATTATGCAGACAATTACATTGATTGAAGCCACAAAATATAAAAGCATGCAGAGTGTTGGTCCCATGTTTCATGAGATGAAATAAAAAATCCCAGTCATTTTTCATACGCACAAAAATAACATTTCTCTAAAATTTTGTGCAGACATTTGTTCACATCCCCGTTAGTGAGCATTTCTCCTTTGCCAAGATAATCCATCCGCTGACAGGTGTGGCATATCGAGAAGCTGATTAAACAAACACCATGATAATCTGGGGTGGCAGGTGAGAGCGTTGGGCCAGTAATCGAAAGGTTGCTGGATCTAAACTATTGTAGCTTTAAACGGCCAATTTTTTTTTAAAATTGAATATCTACATAGGCGTACAGAGGCCCATTATCAGCAACCATCACTCCCATGTTCCAATGGCACGTTGTGTTAGCTAATCCAAGTTTAGCATTTTAAACTTATTAGAAAACACTTTTGCAATTATGTTAGCACAGCTGAAAACTATTGTGCTGATTTAAAGAAGCAATAAAACTGGCCTTCTTTGGACTAGTTGAGTATCTGGAGCAACAGTATTTGTGGGTTTGATGACAGGCTCAAAATGGCCAGAAGCAAAGACCTTTCTTCTGAAACTCATCGCTCTATTTTTGTTCTGAGAAATTAAGGCTATTCCATGCGAGAAATTGCCAAGAAACTGAATATCTCGTACCATGCTGTGTACTACTCCCTTCACAGAACAGGGCAAACTGGCTCTAACCCGAATAGAAAGAGGAGTGGGAGGCCCCAGTGCACAACTGAGCAAGAGGACAAGTACATTAGAGTGTCTAATTTGAGAAACAGACGCCTCACAAGTCTTCACCTGGCAGCTTCATTAAATATTACCCGCCAAACACCAGTCTCAAGTCAACAGTGAAGAGGTGACTCAGGGATGCTGGCCTTCTAGGCAGAATTGCAAAGAAAAAGCCATATTGCAGACTGGCCAATAAAAATAAAAGATTAAGATGTGCAAAAGAACCCAGACACTGGATAGAGGAACTGGAGTCGCCTCTTCACAGTTGACGTTGAGAAATGTCTAACTTTTGAACGGTAGTGTAGGTAGGGGTAAAGTGACTATGTATAGATAATAAACAGCGAGTAGCAGCAGTGTAAAATCTAAGGGGGAGGGTGTCAATAAAAACAGTCCGTGTGGCCATTTGATTAATTGTTCAGCAGTCTTACGGCTTGGGGGTAGAAGCTGTTGAGGAGCCTTTTGGACCTCGGATTGGCGCTTCGGTACCGCTTGCCGTGTGGTAGCAGAGAGAACAGTCTATGACTTGGTTGACTGGAGTCTTTGACAATTACCCTCTGTAGTGCCTTCCGTTCTAATTCCGAGCAGTTGCCATACCAGGCGTTGATGCAACCGGTCTGGACGCTCTCTGATGCAGTTGTATTACTTTTTGAGAATCAAATGAAAGGGCATTGTGAAAGGTATTTCTAGATTAAACATTGATTAGGTTTGGTGAAAAAGTTACCGTGTGATTTTGTGTGTGTACTTAGTCATTTGAAAAGGTTTTTAAAGTAAAAAAAACAACCTTTTGTTTATATTTCTGTTTGTTTCCTATGGAAGATTGAAAGTATTATTTAAAACAAGAGATATTCCCATTCAAGTCAACATTCTCTGAGTGGAATTTCACCATCTTTGTGGTACCATTTGAAAGTATACATTTCATGGGAAGCCAAAACATGTTGCCCAAAATATTGACCAAGAAAAAAAAAACATAAAATAATTGATCTTTAAAAACTCTGTGTTTCATAATTTTCCTTCAGTTCACAAGAGACTGATTGTATCTCACCGGAGAAAGCATCCGAGCCAGCGAAACAGCGCCCCTCTGTCTCTGCATGTGTTTCCCATATATCTGAGGCTGTCTGGTTAAAAAGAGTATGACGTTGTTGCCCCCTGTAGCATTGAATGCAAGGGAAGCCAGCGAGCATTTGGCCTCCCTTGATAAAAAAAGTATAAAATAATAACCAATCAGCATTGAGCTAAACTGAGTGAGCTCACCTGTGAATGGTCCTGGGGCACCAAAAAAAATGTCAAGGGAAGCCAGTTTGGATTTGGCTTCACACCAATCACATCACATCGAGAGCAAAATGTCAATGACAGAAAAAACGTGCATCTCGTTGTGTTGTTTTCCTCTGGTGGCTAGCCAGCTAAACTTGGCCCTTTCCTAAATTAGCCATAGATGGAGATAGATATTTGGGTGTGGTTTTACTTATTTCTCCATACAGGCCAATGTATCTTCTTATTATCTCGGCCTTAGGCCTATATATCACGGTCGCAAAGGCATATGAACTAACAGGTTATAGTGAAAACAACACAATTATCACAACACATGTAATATAGCTTTTTTGGGGGGGGGCTTGGCTTCCCCAGTGATTAAAAAATGAATTAGAAAATTGTTTGACAACCCTATTTCTAAGCTTTTAAATGATATCAATCTCAACCGTTTATCTTTTCCAGAGATGAAGACATGGATATCTCATGGTGTGGTGGGGTATGCAAAACAGGGTATCTTTGAGCACCTTTATCTCTTGAAAGTTTTTGCATTCAGGTCCAAAAAGTCACTTTCTGAGCACTTCAACAATGGGAAAATATGTATGGAGGTTTCGTTCAAATCAAAAGGGGTGCTGTCAAAAAGTGTTTGAACTCAAATGGATTTACCCATTAGCCAGGCTAACACTCCACTGTATTGCATTAAGTACAGCATTGTTCCTAACATTTCCTTTCACACGGGTTGTGGTACGAACGTCGTGCAGGTTAACATTGTGCATTCACCATACACACTACATTCCATGATGTCTGTGATTGCATTCCTATTTATACTTCCATAGAAACCTAAAGTACGTAATCAATAATGTCCTTTAGTGTTCAAAATTGCTGTTACACTTTCTAAACTTTATTTACCATCCAATCCAGGGACATTTCTAGACGTTTTACTCTGGTTATGTTAAATTAATTCTTATACAAATGGCATACAAAATGCCAGACGAGGTACAGTAGCATAACTTGGAGGGGAAATCCATTTCCCTCAACTTCTTAAAAGTGATATCTGGCTCGGATCAGGAACAACAAACAGATTTGTGGAAGTTTAATCATTTCTGGGTTTTCTTTAACCCTGAATGCCCTGTTTCTAGTGATATGCAGATGGCGTCACGGCTTCAGTTGTATAATTGATAGCGTAGCGGCCTCGATGTCAGTGTCGCCTGGGTATTAAAGATATGCCAGTTGGAGGCCGAACCCACTGACAATAATTTCTAGCTAACTGTTCTGCTCATGATCAAAGTTACCTTTCCATTCGTTCCAAGCAAGCAAAAGATGAAAACTCAATCATCTCACCCGCAATCTCACTCTACAGTCTCAAATGCACTGTATTACAGATAGTAACCCTACCTGACTTTGTATAGATTGGTTAGCTGACAACGTCACAAAAACGATGTGCACGCTTCAACGGAGCAGAAGTCCGTAAGTTTTTGTGATTCTGGATGGCCAAACAGCTAGCAACAATGACAAGAAACTGCCATGTGGGGAATCATAAAAGTGTCTCGTTTCGGCTGCGGTGGTTTCATCTTGTTCTTTACACCGTCTTGTTTTGAGGTGTTTGATTGATTTCATGTCAATGCTAATATTGCTAAAGTTCGCTAGCTAGCTAACCAACAACTTTAACAATGCCTTTGAGAGACAAGACGTGCTCATTGTGCAACTGTATTATGTTTTCAATAAACAATGGAGACAAAATATAATTTACACGTTGTCAACATTCTAAAGCCAACCTTGTCTGTTTTGCCCCACAGTTGTGCACGCGTCGGTTTTGTTGCTCAGCAACCAACCCTTCTATAGATTGTTGTGTTGTCAGTCTATGTCTGCAAGGATAGAAATTAGGTTATTTAATGGGGATGTATGTTTGTGGCATTTAGGGTCAGTTTTGCGCTCTTATGATAACACAATTGGAAGAGGAAATCATACATTCAGAGGACAGCTGTTGCATCCTATAGATAATTAAATCAGCATGTTTCTATGAGTGATGTACCACTGACATACATGAAGACCATGGTATTGTACTGCTGCTGCTGTTCTTGTTATCTAAATATTGTGTAATACAGCTAGCTTATTAAGGCAATTAAGATATTGATTTGGAGGTTGGAGGTTGGTCTGATTGACGAGCATTGATAAACTTACTGGTTTTCCTGGTTTCAAGTACCGATCCAGATTTATCAAGGGACCAGATCTAAATTCACTGTATTGTTACTCACTTAATATACATGTAAATGAATGAGGATTAATTTAAACTAAACTTGCAGGCAATTAAATCCCATTCTGTTACCCTTGAAGGTCTGAATCATGGGTCCAGTCATTCGATCCTGTATCCTAATTATCTCTAATTATATGGTTAACACAGAGAGCCATTTGTCTGTGTGTGAGTGAGAATAATATTTAAAAGAAACAGGATAATGTGGTATAATACATAGTAATCTACTACCACTCACAGATAATACATCCCTGTTGTTATGTCACTTCCCTAACAACCCATGTCACATCCTCTTGGTGCTCTTAGCGTTTTAGCTTTTTAATTTGTTTTCATTGTTATGTTTCACATTAACAGACAACCATAGTTTTGTCAGATTTCCCCTTAAAACGGTTTAATTGCTCAGTTCCTCACATTGATCTATCAACTGCCTCATAGGTACCTGGCGGTGGTGCACCCGTTCCGTCTGATGACCCTCCGAACCCGCTCTAAGACAATCTGGATCAACCTGTTTGTGTGGGTGGTGTCATTTGTCATGGTCCTTCCCGCCTGGGTCCACTCCAAGGTGATTCGCTTCCCTGACGGACTGGAGAGCTGCTCCATGAACCTGGTCACTCCCAAAGAGGTGCTCTGGTAAGGTCACAACCCTGACATAACATCCAATCAACATTGAATTTGGGTGGATATTTAATTGAGTTGACTAACATGATTTCAACATGGGGTAAACCAGTCCATTAAATCATGTTGTTGGTTTGCGCTTGAAATAAATGTTTAATGTTAAAAGAAATATGAAATATGATGTTTATAGAACTTGGTGTCCAATGTATATTTGTCTGGTGGGGTCAGATGACTCATGCTGGTCTCTATATCATGATCCTCTACTCTAGTGGTTCCCAAACATTTTATAGTCCCGTACCCCTTCAAACATACAACCTCCAGCTGTATACCCCTTCTAGCACCAGGGTCAGCGCACTCTCAAATGTTGTTTTTTGCCGTCCTTGTAAGCCTGCCACACACACACTATACGATACATTTATTAAACATAAGAATGAGTGTGAGTTTGTCACAACCCGGCTCGTGGGAATGACAAAGAGCTCTTATAGGACCAGGGCACAAATAATAATAATAATCAATAATTTAGCTATCAATTTGTCCATCAAAAATGGTGAATAACTCACCACAGGTTACTGAGAAGGGTGTGCTTGAAACTCTGAGCGCAGCCCTGTCCAGAAATCTGACAGTGGCTTCTCATAAAATTCAATTTTCACAGAATCGCTTGTTGCAATTTTGCAATCTTGTTCAGATATCCGTAAGTGGACTGGAGGCAGGGCATGAAAGGGATCACGAATCCAGTTCTTTGTGTCGTCCGTTTCAGGAAAGTACCTGTGTAATTGTGCACCCAACTCACTCAGCTGCTTCGCTAAATCACATTTGACATTTTCCGTAAGCTTGAGGTCATTTGCACACAAAGAATCATACAATGATGGAAAGACCCTGTGTGTTGTCCTTGTTAATGCAGACAGAAAAGAGCTCCAACTTCTTAATCATAGCCTCAATTTCGTCCCGCACATTGAATATAGTAGTTGCGGAGGGTCCTTGTAATCCTAGATTCAGATCATTCAGGCGAGAAAAAACATCACCATGCAAGTGGTCAGACAAGTGAAAATGATTGTTAGTAAAGAAAACTTTAAGCTTGTCTCACAATACAAAACAATGTGTCAATACTTTGCCCCTTCATAATCAGCGCACTTCTGTATGTTGTGAAAGCATTACATGGTCGCTGCGCATATCATTACATAATGCAGAAAATACACGAGAGTTCAGGGGCCTTGCTTTAACAAAGTTAACCATTTCCACTGTAGTGTCCAAAACGTCTTTCAAGCTGTCAGGCATATCCTTGGCAGCAAGAGTCTCTCGGTGGATGCTGCAGTGTACCCAAGTGGTGTCGGTAGCAACTGCTTGCACACGCCTTACCACTCCACTGTCTCCCTGTCAATGCTTTTGCGCCATCAGTACAGATACCAACACATCTTGACCACCAAAGTCCATCTGATGTCACAAAGCTGTCCAGTACTTTAAAAATATCCTCTGATGTTGTCCTTGTTACCAGTGGTTTGCAGAAGAGGATGCCTTCCTTAATTGACCCCCCATAAACGTAACCCACATGTACCAGGAGCTGTGCCAGGCCCATATAATTCACTGCCTTTTTTCAAAGCAGTAATTGTTTCAAAACATCTCCTGCCATGTCACTGACGCGTTGTGAAATAGTGTTGTTTGATGAAGGCAATGTCTGTATAGTTTTTTGGCCTTTTCTCCCAGAATTGTCCTAGCCATATCCACGGCAGCAAGAAGAATTAAGTCCTCCACAATAGTATGGGGCTTGCCTGTCCTAGCCACTCAGTAGCTCACCATATCAGATGCTTCTAGCCCCTTCTTATTAATAGTATCTGTTGCTTTAATACTTGTCTTACTACTCTAAAGTCATCTTTATTCTCGCTCCAAAAACTCCCGTGGCTTATTTTTCAAATTGTCATATTTCATTTCTAAATGACTGCATAAGAGTCAAGGTTTCCCGCGAGAGAGTAACGGTTAATGTGATTGGATGTTAATTATTTGACGAGGCTTCCTGTATTTGACTTTGTGTTGTTATTTCGCTGAACACTAGATGGTTTCATTTTTATTTTTGGCAGTGAAACGAGGCTACTCAGGAGAGAAAAAAACCTCACCCAAATGTACAGCCCCGTTGAAAAATATAAATGTACTGTTTAAAAATGTGAAGAATTGTTTTTTTTATTTTTTAAATGCGAATCACATTTTTATTTGGCCGTACCCCGACTGCTTTGCACGTACCCAAGTTTGGGAATACCTGCTCTACTCCAATGCCTTATTCAACCCACCCTCCCCCCAAATAGCTTCATAAATAGGAATGCAATCACAGACTAATGGATGACCTGATGTAGTGTCATGTACTGTCTTGTTGTCCTGTCTCTGTCCTTTCCCTTCACCCTGTCTCCCTCTGCTGGTCGTGTTAGGTTACCTTTTCTCCCCCGCTTTCCCCCAGCTGTCCCTTGTCTCCTCTAACTACCCATTCACCCCGTTCCCCACCTGTTCCCTTTTTCCCTCTGATTAGGTCCCTATATCTCTCTCTGTTTCTGCTCCTGTCCTTGTCGGATTCTTGTTTGTTTGTGTCATTCATGCCTGAACCAGACTGCCGTCATGTTTGCTGTAACCTTGTCCTGTCCTGTCGGAATCTGCCGGTCCATCTGAGCCTACCTATGTTTGGTAATTAAAGAAGCTCTGCTTAAGTTGATTCGCTTTTGGGTCCTCATTCACGCACCGTAACAGAAGAATCCGACCAAGAATGGACCCAGCGACTTCGGATCCTCTCCACTCAGCCGTCGAGATCCAGGGAGCGATGCTAGGCAGACACAAGCAGGAATTGTCTGCTGCTCGACATGCCGTTGAGACCCTGGCCACCCAAGTCTCCAACCTCACAGAACAGGTTCACCATCTCCGCCTCGATCCACCGGCCACTTCCAGGGCTTTCGAATCTCCGGAGCCCAGAATCAATAACCCGCCGTGTTACTCTGGGGTGCCCACTGAATGCCGCTCGTTCCTCACCCAGTGTGATATTGTGTTTTCTCTCCAGCCCAACACTTACTCCAGGAGCACTGCTCGTGTCGCCTACGTCATATCTCTCCTTATTGGACGGGCTCGTGAGTGGGGCACGGCAATCTGGGAGGCAAGGGCTGAGTGTACTAACCAGTATCAAGACTTTAAGGAGGAGATGATACGGGTTTTTGATCGATCTGTTTTTGGGGAGGAGGCTTCCAGGGCCCTGTCTTCCCTATGTCAAGGCAATCGATCCATAACAGACTACTCTATTGAGTTTCGCACTCTTGCTGTCTCCAGTGGCTGGAACGAGCCGGCCTTGCTCGCTCGTCTTCTGGAGGGTTTCCGCGCAGAGGTAAAGGATGAGATTCTCTCCCGGGAGGTTCCTTCCAGCGTGGATTCCTTGATTGAACTCGCTATTCGCATTGAGCGACGGGTTGATCTTCGTCACCGAGCTCGTGGAAAGGAGCTCGCGCTCTCCGTCGCCTCCCTCTCCGCATCACTACCATCTTCCTCTGCCGGCTCGGGTGCTGAGCCCATGCAGCTGGGAGGTATCCGCATCTCGACTAAGGAGAGGGAACGGAGAATCACCAACCGCCTCTGTCTCTATTGCGGTTCCGCTGGTCATTTTGTCACTTCATGTCCAGTAAAAGGCCAGAGCTCGTCAGTAAGCGGAGGGCTACTGGTGAGCGCTACTACTCCTGTCTCTCCTTCAAGATCCTGCACTACCTTGTCGGTCCATCTACGCTGGACCGGTTCGTCAGCTTCCTGCAGTGCCTTAATAGACTCTGGGGCGGAGGGCTGTTTTATGGACGAGACCTGGGCTCGGGAACATGACATTCCTCTCAGACAGTTAAAGGAGCCCACGGCCTTGTTCGCCCTGGATGGTAGTCCTCTCCCCAGGATTCAGCGTGAGACGCTACCTTTAACCCTCACTGTTTCTGGTAATCATAGTGAAACCATTTCTTTTTTAATTTTTCGTTCACCTTTTACACCTGTTGTTTTGGGCCATCCCTGGCTAGTTTGTCATAATCCTTCCATTAATTGGTCTAGTAATTCTATCCTCTCCTGGAACGTCTCTTGTCATGTGAAATGTTTAATGTCTGCTATCCCTCCTGTTTCCTCTGTCTCTTCTTCACAGGAGGAGCCTGGTGATTTGACAGGGGTGCCGGAGGAATATCACGATCTGCGCACGGTGTTCAGTCGGTCCAGGGCCACCTCTCTTCCTCCACACCGGTCGTATGATTGTAGTATTGATCTCCTTCCGGGAACCACCCCCCCCCGGGGTAGACTATACTCTCTGTCGGCTCCCGAACGTAAGGCTCTCGAAGATTATTTGTCTGTAGCTCTTGACGCCGGTACCATAGTCCCCTCCTCCTCTCCCGCCGGAGCGGGGTTTTTTTTTGTCAAGAAGAAGGACGGGTCTCTGCGCCCCTGCATAGATTATCGAGGGCTGAATGACATAACAGTGAAGAATCGTTATCCGCTTCCTCTTATGTCTTCAGCCTTCGAGATCCTGCAGGGAGCCAGGTTTTTCACTAAGTTGGACCTTCGTAACGCTTACCATCTCGTGCGCATCAGGGAGGGGGACGAGTGGAAGACGGCGTTTAACACTCCGTTAGGGCACTTTGAATACCGGGTTCTCCCTTTCGGCCTCGCTAACGCTCCAGCTGTCTTTCAGGCATTAGTCAATGATGTCCTGAGAGACATGCTGAACATCTTTGTTTTCGTTTACCTTGACGATATCCTGATTTTTTCACCGTCACTCCAGATTCATGTTCAGCACGTTCGACGTGTCCTCCAGCGCCTTTTAGAGAATTGTCTTTTTGTGAAGGCTGAGAAGTGCACTTTTCATGCCTCCTCCGTCACATTTCTCGGTTCTGTTATTTCCGCTGAAGGCATTAAGATGGATCCCGCTAAGGTCCAAGCTGTCATTGATTGGCCCGTCCCTAAGTCACGCGTCGAGCTGCAGCGCTTTCTCGGCTTCGCGAACTTCTATCGTCGTTTCATCCGTAATTTCGGTCAGGTGGCAGCTCCTCTCACAGCCCTTACTTCTGTCAAGACGTGCTTTAAGTGGTCCGTTTCCGCCCAGGGAGCTTTTGATCTCCTCAAGAATCGTTTTACATCCGCTCCTATCCTTGTTACACCTGACGTCTCTAGACAGTTCGTTGTCGAGGTTGACGCGTCAGAGGTGGGAGTGGGAGCCATCCTTTCTCAGCGCTCCCTCTCTGACGACAAGGTCCACCCATGCGCGTATTTTTCTCATCGCCTGTCGCCGTCGGAACGTAACTATGATGTGGGTAACCGCGAACTGCTCGCCATCCGGTTAGCCCTAGGCGAATGGCGACAGTGGTTGGAGGGGGCGACCGTTCCTTTTGTCGTTTGGACTGACCATAGGAACCTTGAGTACATCCGTTCTGCCAAACGACTTAATGCGCGTCAGGCGCGTTGGGCGCTGTTTTTCGCTCGTTTCGAGTTCGTGATTTCTTATCGTCCGGGCTCTAAGAACACCAAGCCTGATGCTTTGTCTCGTCTCTTCAGTTCTTCAGTAGCCTCCACTGACCCCGAGGGGATTCTCCCTGAGGGGCGTGTTGTCGGGTTGACTGTCTGGGGAATTGAGAGGCAGGTAAAGCAAGCACTCACTCAAACTCCGTCGCCGCGCGCTTGTCCTAGGAACCTTCTTTTCGTTCCCGTTCCTACTCGTCTGGCCGTTCTTCAGTGGGCTCACTCTGCCAAGTTAGCCGGCCACCCTGGCGTTCGGGGTACGCTTGCTTCCATTCGCCAGCGTTTCTGGTGGCCCACCCGGGAGCATGACACGCGTCGTTTCGTGGCTGCTTGTTCGGTCTGCGCGCAGACTAAGTCCGGTAACTCTCCTCCTGCCGGCCGTCTCAGGCCGCTTCCTATTCCCTCTCGACCGTGGTCTCACATCGCCTTAGATTTTGTCACCGGACTGCCTTCGTCAGCGGGGAAGACTGTTATTCTTACGGTTGTCGATAGGTTCTCTAAGGCGGCTCATTTCATTCCCCTTGCTAAGCTTCCTTCTGCTAAAGAGACGGCACAAATCATCATCGAGAATGTTTTCAGAATTCATGGCCTTCCGTCAGACGTCGTTTCGGACAGAGGTCCGCAATTCACGTCTCAATTTTGGAGGGAGTTTTGCCGTTTGATTGGGGCTTCCGTCAGTCTCTCTTCCGGCTTTCACCCCCAGTCTAACGGTCAAGCAGAACGGGCCAATCAGACTATTGGTCGCATCTTACGCAGTCTTTCTTTTCGCAACCCTGCGTCTTGGTCAGAACAGCTCCCCTGGGCAGAATACGCCCACAACTCGCTTCCTTCGTCTGCGACCGGGCTATCTCCTTTTCAGAGTAGCCTCGGGTACCAGCCTCCGTTGTTCTCATCTCAGTTCGCCGAGTCCAGCGTCCCCTCCGCTCAGGCTTTTGTCCAACGTTGCGAGCGCACCTGGAAGAGGGTCAGGTCTGCACTTTGCCGTTATAGGGCGCAGACTGTGAGAGCTGCTAATAAGCGTAGAACGAAGAGCCCTAGATATTGTCGCGGTCAGAGAGTTTGGCTCTCCACTCAGAACCTTCCCCTTAAGACGGCTTCTCGCAAGTTGACCCCGCGGTTCATTGGTCCATTCCGTATCTCTCAGGTCATTAATCCTGTCGCAGTGCGACTTCTTCTTCCGCGATATCTTCGTCGCGTCCACCCGGTCTTCCATGTCTCCTGTGTTAAGCCCGTTCTTCGCGCCCCCGCTCGTCTTCCCCCCCCCCCCCCCATCCTTGTCGAGGGCGCACCTATCTACAGGGTCCGTAAAATCTTGGACATGCGTCCTCGGGGCCGTGGTCATCAGTACCTAGTTGACTGGGAGGGGTACAGTCCTGAGGAGAGGAGTTGGGTTCCCTCTCGGGACGTGCTGGACCGTGCGCTGATTGATGATTTCCTCCGTTGCCGCCAGGTTTCCTCCTCGAGTGCGCCAGGAGGCGCTCGGTGAGTGGGGGGGTACTGTCATGTACTGTCTTGTTGTCCTGTCTCTGTCCTTTCCCTTCACCCTGTCTCCCTCTGCTGGTCGTGTTAGGTTACCTTTTCTCCCCCGCTTTCCCCCAGCTGTCCCTTGTCTCCTCTAACTACCCATTCACCCCGTTCCCCACCTGTTCCCTTTTTCCCTCTGATTAGGTCCCTATATCTCTCTCTGTTTCTGCTCCTGTCCTTGTCGGATTCTTGTTTGTTTGTGTCATTCATGCCTGAACCAGACTGCCGTCATGTTTGCTGTAACCTTGTCCTGTCCTGTCGGAATCTGCCGGTCCATCTGAGCCTACCTATGTTTGGTAATTAAAGAAGCTCTGCTTAAGTTGATTCGCTTTTGGGTCCTCATTCACGCACCGTAACATGTAGCCCATAAAGTCCAACACTTTCCATACTAATGAGAAGACAAACCATACACATGTTATTGGCTGGGGAATTTATTTGACTCCTGCAGAAACTGTTCATAGAAATTCAAATGTCAATTTAACTGGTATCAAATCAGATTTTATTTGTCACATGCGCTGAATACAACAATGCCAACAATGCAGTTAAAAACCATGCAGTTTTAATGAAAATACCAACAAAAAAAGTAAGAGATAAGAATAACAAATAATTAAAGAGTGTGAGTAAATAACAATAGCGGGGCTATATACAGGGGGTACCTGTACAGAGCCAATGTCAAGGTAATATGTACAGTTGAAGTCGGAAGTTTACATTCACCTTAGCCAAATACATTTCAACTCAGTTTTTCACAATTCCTGACATTTAATCCTAGTAAGAATGCCCTGTTTTAGGTCAGTTAGGATCACCACTTTATTTTAAGAATGTGAAATGTCAGAATAATAGTAGAGAGAATGGTTTATTTAATATTTTATTTATTTAATCACATTCCCATTGGGTCAGAGGTTTACATACACCAATTAGTATTTGGTAGCATTGCCTTTAAATTGTATAACTTGGGTCAAACGTTTCAGGTAGTCTTCCACAACCTTCCCACAATAAGTTGGGTGAATTTTGGCACATTCCTCCTGACAGAGCTGGTGTAACTGAGTCAGGTTTGTCGGCCTCCTTGCTCACACACACTTTTTCAGTTCTGCCCACAAATTTTCTATAGGATTGAGGTCAGGGCTTTGTGATGGCCACTCCAATACCTTGACTTTGTTGTCCTGAAGCCATTTTGCCACAACTTTGGAAGTATGCTTGTGGTCATTGGCCATTTGGAGACCCATTTGCGACCGAGCTTCAACTTCCTGACTGATGTCTTGAGATGTTGCTTCAATATATCCACATAATTTTCATTATCATGGTGCCATCTATTTTGTGTAGTGCACCAGTCCCTCCTGCAGCAAAGCACCCCCACAACATGATGCTGCACTCCCATGCTTCACGGTTGGGATGGTGTTCTTCAGTTTGCAAGCTTCCCCCTTTTCCTCCAAACACAACAATGGTCATTATGGCCAAACAGTTATATTTTTGTTTCATCAGACCAGAGGACGTTTCTCCAAAAAGTACAATCTTTGTCCCCATGTGCAGTTGCAAACCGTAGTCTGGCTTTTTTATGGCAGTTTTGGAGCAGTGGCTTCTTCCTTGCTGAGTGGCCTTTCAGGTTATGTCGATATAGGACTCGTTTTACTGTGGATATAGATACTTTTGTACCTTTTGTACCAATTACTGCTTCGAAAAAAGGCAGTGAATTATATGGGCCTGGCACAGCTCCTGGTACATGTGGGTTACGTTTATGGGGGGTCAATTGAGGAAGGCATCCTCTTCTGCTAACCACTGGTAACAAGGACAACATGAGAGGATATTTTTAAAGTACTGGACAGCTTTGTGACATCAGATGGACTTTGGTGGTCAAGATGTGTTGGTATCTGTACTGATGGCGCAAAAGCAATGACAGGGAGACAGTGGAGTCCTCCAGCATGTTCACAAGGTCCTTTGCTTGTTGTTCTGGGATTGATTTGCACTTTTCGCACCAAAGTACGTTCATCTCTAGGAGACAGAACGTGTCTCTTTCCTGAGCGGTATGATGGTTGCGTGGTCCCATGGTGTTTATACTTGCGTACTATTGTTTGTACAGATGAGTGTGGTACCTTCAGGCGTTTGGAAATTGCTCCCAAGAATGAACCTGACTTGGTCTACAAACATTTTTCTGAGGTCTTGGCTGATTTCTTTTGATTTTCCCATGATGTCAAGCACAGAAGCATTGAGTTTGATGGTCGGCCTTGAAATACATCCACAAGGGACACCTCCAAATGACTCAAATGATGTCAATTAGCCTATCAGAAGCTTCTAAAGCCATGACATAATTTTCTGGAATTTTCCAAGCCGTTTAAAGGCACAGTCAACTTAGTGTATGTAAACTTCTGACCCACTGGAATTGTGATACAGTAAGTGAAATAATCTGTCTGTAAACAATTGTTGGACAAATTACTTGTGTCATGCACATCGTAGATGTCCTAACCAACTTGCCAAAACTATAGTTTGTTAACAAGACATTTGTGGAGTGGTTGAAAAACGAGTTTTAGTGACTCCAACCTAAGTGCATGTAAACTTCCGACTTCAACAGTACATGTAGGTAGAGTTATTAAAGTTACTAGGCATAGATAGAATGTAGTTACTATCTAATGAACAAATGTATTCATTGCAGTGGGACATCCCACTGGGCACAGACATCAGTTCTATGTCTCGTTTTGATTGACATTTGGTTGAGCTGTTTGGTTAACGTGAATTCAACAAAAGCTGTAACCATTTCGTTTAAAAATTGTGTGAAAAAAAATATGAAATGCCCTTACTTTGTGAAAATACAATTCGTTTTCACCGTTGATTCAACATTCATCACATTATTGGGTTGAAATGATATGGAATGCAAACAACATTGATTCAACTAGTTTTTTCCCAGTGGGAAGGCACTAGCTCCTGCAAGCTGACACACATGTTCTCTCTCTCTCTCTCTCTCTCTCTCTCCCTCCCTCCCTCCCTCCCTCCCTCCCTCCCTAGGTACACCCTATATCAGACCATCACGTCTTTCTTTCTGCCCCTGCCCCTTATCATCACCTGTTACATGCTGATCCTGTGCTATACCTGGAGGATGTACCTGAAGAACAAAAGGGAACGGCGGTGAGTGATGCCCGCTGGCAGCTGCCCAGTGGGCGTGCATAGAGCAAGGCTGAATAACGTCATACCCTGGGCAGGGCGAGAGCCTATGGTATCTCTAGTGGCAGAGAGCGTGGCCATTATCTCTAGTTGCAAAAACGTAGTCGTGGTCATCAACCATGGCAGAGGCTGATAGTTACATAAAGACACAGAGACACACAGAGGTACTAGATACAGTAAATGTGAGGCACTAGAAATAGAGATGCCCACAAGTATGAAATTACAGGTTTTGGCGGGTGTTCTAAAAATAAATTACATTAAAACAGTTCTATGCTGGAGAAAACTAACGGTGCCATGACCTCCACTCAGTAATCGAGTCATTAGCCGTCTCTCTCTCTCTCTCTGTGGGTAGAAATTGAGCCTGAGGACAAGGTTATCCACTCAGTAAACCAAAATGACAGACAACAAATATGGGGATGACTTATCTGATGCAGGAAAGACTTCTTGATGTATGCTTCTATGCTGGTCATTATTGTCACTAAGCCCTGGTTCCTCTCCCCTCCTCAGCTTCAGTGCTAACAACCAGTCCCGGGAGCGAGCCATCCGCCTCACCAAGATGGTTCTGGTCCTTGTGGCGGTTTTCCTGGTGAGCGTAGGGCCCTACCACATGCTCCAGCTGGTCAACTTAACGCTGCGGAGGCCCACGCTGGCCTACTACACCTGCTACTACCTGTCAGTGTGCCTCAGTTACGCCGCCAGCAGCATTAACCCTTTCATCTACATCCTGCTTAGCGGACACTTCCGTCGCCGGCTCACTTACCGCAAGCCGCCCAGCAGGCCTGTTGTTGAGAGGGAGCCTAACGGGCCCCAGGTCCGTACACCACACTCCAGCTTCTGACAGTCTTGTCCTCAAAGCAGGCACAAACACACACACACACCATCACCACTACAGCCTGTCCCCAACACACTGCGTGGGGCATTACCTATGGCAGGAGCATTACCTTTTGATCAAGGATTGCTTTATTTGACATTGTGGATTGACTTACACCTCAACAGGATCAGAGTGTTGTTATTTATTTTCTATTATGGTTTTCAAACGGACTGTACGATAGCATTGGGATATTGCAAGGATTGATCCACTATCATTTTGGATTTCCCTGAATTCGGCTGACATTACTTTCACTGTGTATTTTATTGTATAGCTAAAACACAAATAACACATACTAAGTGTTTGCCATTAACACATAGTTTGGCATTTGTTTTCAACCTATAGTTAGTGTTGCTATATCATCAATTGGTGCATTGATTGGATTGTGTGGGACTTTGAACTCACAGAAACATCTGTCCTACTGTATGTACGGCTAACAGTGCTGAGACTGCTGAGTGAATACTTTTTTTTTTTACCGTTAGTCTGAATGCTAAGCATTAGACTGGAATCACTGGGATCGGTCCAGGGTGATTTGGTACTGTCTGGTGTTAACTGGGCTGGACTGGGAACTGGCCCCAGGATGTAACGGTATTACTAGTCAACAGACTGACTGAACACGGGCCACAGACACACAGATAGACCGCACCACCAGGGGCATCTAATCAAACAACTCCTCCTTACCCTCACCCAGCTTGTGATCAATAAAAAGCCTATAGCAAACCAGATCAGACAGTTAGGAGCAGCGTCACACCCCCGGCAAGGCTAAGGGGAGAATACAGTGCAACCCCTCCCCACTCTCGCTTTCTCTATTGTTCTCTCTCTATGGTAATCCCACTCTGTTTTTACTCTAAAATTGCCTCAAGCATAGAGTAATTTGACATATTGATCAATATGTCTCAATGTCAACACACTCCTGCTGTCTCCAGGATTTCCAATTAGTCTCTTATTGGATTGGTTGTGCTCAACATACTAAATTCCATTGTGTTATTGGTCGACGATGGATTTATTTGTATGTTATCAGTACCAGTGTACCTAATTTATTAACGTTAACTCTCTGCTCACACCTCCTCCAATAACATCAGATTATTAAATCGACTAATATACCAATGTAATATAATTAGATTTGCTTCCTACTCGCTCTCTATACTCTCTTCAACTGTTACTTCAAAATATTCCCTTCCCATACTACTGCCTGTATAAATCTTCCATCTCTTTGTACACCTAAATCCTCTTATTTCCCCTCTGTGCCTCAACCCCATTACCTCTTCCCCTTTCTCCATCTCTCCCTATACACATTGCTCTCTGCACTTAAGCAGTGGTGTAAAAATACTTGAAAGTACTACTTAAGTCGTTTTTTTTTTGTATTGTCACGCCTGCTCCCAATCCCCCTCTCTGGCGCTCGAGGGCGCCAGGCTGCCCTTCGTTACGCACACCTGTCACCATCATTACGCGCAGCTGTGCAATATTGGACTCACTCTGTCTGCTCCTCACTCTGTTCCCTGTGTCAGCATATTGTCGTAATGTTTCCCTTGTCCAGGCGCTGTCCTTGTTTCGTTCATGTCCATTATTCTTTAAATGTTCACTTCCTGTACTTGCTTCTTGTCTCCCAGCGTCTGTCCTCACAGGTATCTGTACTTTATATTTTTGACAACTTTTACTTTTACTTCACTACATTCCTAAAGAAAATTATGTACTTTTTACTCCATACATTTTCCCCGACACCCAAAAGTACTCGTTAGTTTTTGAGTGCTTAGCAGGACAGGAAAATGGTCTGATTCACACAATTATCATGAGAATATCCCTGGTCATCCCTACTGCCTCTGATCTGGCAGACTCACTAAACACATGCTTCATTAGTAAATTATGTCTGAGTGTTTGAGCATTCCCCTGGCTATCCGTAATTATAATAAAATAACAAGAAAACGGTTCCGTCAGATTTACTTAATATAAGGAATTTGAAAGGATTTCTACTTTTACTTTTGAATCTTAAGTATATTTTAGCAATTATGCTTACTTTTGATACTTAACTATATTTAAAACCAAATACTTTTAGACTTTTACTCAAGTAAGAGTAGTCACTGGGTAACTTTCACTTTTACTTGAGTCATTTTCTATTAAGGTATCTTTACTTTTACTCAAGTATGACAATTGGGTACTTTTTCCACCACTGCACGTAGGCACCTCGCGGGTCAAATTGAGGGTCTCTGTGTTTGTAAAGGGTGCTAGCCCACAAAGTGGACGACGGCATATAAAAGAGATGACGTACTCTGGATAATTATTTCAGGTACTTCGTATGTTTTATTTTATTTTCTACTTTCTTTTGGAAATGACACAAGTCACCTTCCTGGTTCCAGTCTGCCAGTCTGGGGGAGACAGACAGGCGGATGGACAGACGGACGGACGGACAGACACCTGTAACCTGACTTTGTTTGACCTTGTTTACCCCTACCTGGCATCATGTCACACCAGGACCTTGTCAGTAACACTGGCACCCCTGAGGCCCCGCAGCCTAGCGTCTGTCTGTCCCAAGACCGTCTGCCGTAGTGAACCCAGACACCCTCTCCTCTAACCCATCCCACCCTGCTCACCCTGTCCCTGTCTAGTGTCTGTCTACCCCCATCATCCAAAAGGTGGAACAGATAATCATGCATTCATGTAATGAATTATAGAATAGAGCACACATTGAGAGGCACAGGGTCAGCCACAGAGCAGCACAACTGAATATAGAGTTGGAGCTCTTTCACTCGGTTTAGGGAAAAATTGTGTTGCATTTGTCTAGATAGTCAAATGTGTCCAGAATGTGTACAAATAAAAAATAATCAAGACAGTCCATAACGTTGTAGGAGTCTGACACCATTGTTTCAAGTTGTTATTGTTGTTTTCTTAGTAAGGCTTTTGAGCGTTAGTGTTATTACAGTTTGTAAATAGAAAATACGCTGTCTTATTTTTTGTCTTATTCAATAACATGTGACCTTGATGTTTGTATTTTAGTGAGAGAGAAACAGAAAAAGAGAAAGGCAGAATCCCAATTAAAACTATTTTATTTTAGCATTATTATAGCCAGCAGAGGGCACCCTTTTCCAATGTTCCTCAAAACTGCAGTGTTTCCCAACTGTTGGGACGTCACAACTGGTTTGACTTGTTCTGTCTACTTGCCTCACACGGCATCCAAATGTCAGTAAATTACATCAGATTTTTTCTGTGCACATTTTTTGTACAGTAAACCATACATTTAATCATAATTTTATTTTATTTATTTAATTATTCCCCACACATCTTAAACAAAGACAACGGGATTAGGCCTATTTATTTAACCTTTATTTAGCTAGGCAAGTCAGTTAAGAACACATTCTTATTTACAATGACGGCCTACCCAGACCAAACCCAGACGACGCTGGGCCAATTGTGCGCCGCCCTATCCCAATCACGGCCGGATGTGATGCAATTAAATGAAGACACTGACTTGAATCAGTCAAATGAGAATGATACAATGACAAAATGAAATAAAGCAAATTGAGTTGAAGTGAATTATAGATACAACACGGTGGTGTCAGTTGCCTTACATTGCTACTGTAATCTGAAAGTGCTCCCGATGAAGCCATGGAGATACAGTATAATGCATGTTCCATTCAATTATGTAGGTGAAGTCATGGCCACCAGAGTAGACCATTTGCTTTACAGGGCTGATTTGACCCACCTCCTGCTGACCTTACCACTGATCTTCAGTGCTGGGGTCTCAACTTACTATTGAGAGTAAGAATAGTAGAATACACTAGATACAATTTTGATATTTGGTTATGTTTCATTTGGCAGTTTTTTTTCTTATGTCAGTCACTGACAGTCACTCAATTAGCCATGTCAGCTAAGCATTTTTAGATTGGTAGTTAGTTTAGCCAGTTATCTAAACTTGTTGTAATTATGGCCGAATACTCACCGAGCGTGCAGGGCACTTGCCCAGGGCCCTGACCTCAAGGGGGCCCCCATTGGTTGTGTTAGTTATTCTCACTCAGACATCATATTAACATGGCATAAGTCATGGCAAAATGTGTAGAATTGCAGGAAATGAGCTTTAAATCATTTTTAAAGAGCGTCTGCCCCTAAAAAATCAACCTCTTGTTTTGAAAATGGCATATATGGCATCAATATGAGTAAGTAACATTTATTAGTCAGAAACATTTATTGACTACAAAGTGTAAAAACAGGATACTTTTGGTCATAAAGTCAATCTCATCCAAAACTGAGATCTGGAGATGCTAGAAAATATTGTGTGTCACAGAATGAAGGGTACCATAACAATTTTCTATGGGTTGGGTTCATTTTAATTCTGCCCACATGCCCACAGCTGGCTGCAACATCAATTATAATGCCCATGGTCAATTTGGTTTGACATTCGATATCACTATGGGGCTAATTAGGGACCATCAGTAATTTACACAATGGTCACTGGACAATATTTTAAAAGGTCAAAAGCTCCACATTTCAATGACCTTAAAAACCTCAAAGCAACTATACATTGTAGAAATTCATATACAAATATTGAGCGCATTTAATGAGACAACAAAAATGTGTGCAACATGAAAATATTGGGTCATTAGCATTGTGTAATTTATTGACGGTCCCTAACTATCCCCAGAGATAGGCTATCCAAAGTTAAACCAATTTTTACATGGTCACATGGGTTCCATGGTTAGCTGAAGCTAAAAATAATTTTTAAAAAGATTGGCTAACTCTTCCCACCTGCAAACACACACATAAAACCACATCAGGTTTGTATTCAGTCATGGCCACTATAATTTCGTAATGAACCAAATCAGAGAGGAAGAGGCGAAGAAAGAGAATTTACTCCACCCTAAAATCTGTCCTGTGAGCTAAACCCTTTTTTGTATGGAGATCTATGAGAGTGTCGAATTACGTGATGTTTATTTAATCGAATAGAAGTGTCGTAATGTTTAAGCTGTTACACGTGTACTGATAGGCATATGAGTGGATGATCTTTGAGAAAAACTATTTAGTTGTTCCTTTTGTTCAAACATGTATCTGCCCTCTCATTGGCTAGAATGGCCCCACCTGATCTCGCCTGCCCACAATCACTGAAGACATGTATTTCCATTGCTAAAGCAGTAAACTAGGCTATCTTGTCAATATAACAGATCATCTTTGGCCAAATCGAGAAGCGCAGTCGACTTGTATTTTTCATCACATTAGGCTAACTGGTGGACCACCTCATTTCCCAGACACAAACATGAAAAACTACAAGTCCTTATGAGAGAAAATAGCACGCATAAAACCCCTGACTGTTTTACAATTCACTTGACTGATTCTGTGAATAATGTATCAAGACATCTCGGTTTCTCCAGACAGCTCGTGCTTCCTGCCTGTGAGGCAATGGTGGGCACAGGTTTCCGACAGCCTGTTGGTTTCTCGGACGGGTACCACGCTCAGATAGCAAGCAAACCCGAAAGACTGGACGACTTTTACATAATTAGACGAGACTTCTCACCGCGGTGTGACTCAACTCCGAATTGAACATGACAAGTGTGATCACGACCCAAAGTCGCGTTTAATTAATTATTTGTTTCAATTTAGATGAGACAGTCTTACCCGAATCCCCCACTGAAAACCTCTCAGTCCTTTCTGTGGCCAAAATAAATGGTTGTTGATGGTTTTGACCTTATCCGACATGGTAGGACAAGCCTGTTTTGTTTAACTCAGCAAGCACTCGACCTAGGCTACTGTAGAGAAATATAGCCTGCTACATCACACTATTGGTAGGGTGTCCACCCGACCTGCTGAGGGTCTCAAAACTCTAAATTAGCATGACAGGAGCTGAATTAAATGTAAAGGGCTTTTAAAAGAAGACGCTTGGTTAAGCTCAGTGCTTCGTTGAAATTTAATTTCACTTGACTTTGTGAGAAATTTTCAAAAAAATAACAGGAATATCGCATTCATTTGAAAAGCATATAGGCTACTAAAAGATAAATACTACATATCATGTCTCAATCGAGATGTCTTACTTATATTGTTTTATTAATAATAGGCCTAAGTAAAACTTGAATAACAATTTTCATGATAAAAATCTCAAAGCCCTTCATAACAAAAAAAAACGAACAAATAAGCAATATATGAAAATTGAGACGACTTCTTTGAACGCTGCATCCTCGGCAGATAGATGCCGAATTCAACAGGAAAGTGAACCTCTCGGGTATCCTTCATTCTCCTACAGCATTCTGCCTAGCTGAGGCGATGCTGTGCAATTTTCCTTATTTTTTTTTTATCTGGCCTCCATTGATTTAATCGCCCTAATTGTGGCCATCCTACAAGGGTAAAAAGTCCAATACATCTTTAACTGATTGTGATAGACATGAAGTTTGGACCATTGGTTTTCTTAGAGGATTCCCAGCTAGCAGCTAACGTTTTGAGAACCATATGTTTCTTAGAGCTTGGTTGTCCTATAGATATTTAGCATACAACCTTCCCACAATGTTCTGGGAATGGTGCAGGATACCCAGCTAGCCATAACGTTCTGAGAACCATATGTTTCTTTGATAGGAATTTCAGTACTTCAGCATAACATTTCCTACAGGTTTCCTTGTGGTTCTATTTAGTGAATAAAAAAAAAATTGATCAGAGAACGTTAAGAATCAACGTTCTTCTGTGGGAATTTCAGTACTTCAGCATAAAGTAAACTGCCCCATTCCGTACAAATGTGTGCAACCGCAACATTCAAAGGAGGCTACAAAGAAAACTAATGGGACTGTAGCGACTGTGTTGACGTCAAAATCGGGGGTGTGAACTAGGTTTCTATTCAAGCGTTGATCGACATGGTAATGGCTCTATAGTATTGGAGAAAAGTTGAAAAAACGGACCCTCCGTTACATCTAGGCGTGTCATGTCGTAACGTACAGCATGCATAAAGCAACTATGTCTGTCTTACAATCTCTCTCCATCAGGTGTAGCACTTCACTCATCATTTAAAAACAAGAAATGGACAGTGACGGGGGTAAGGGGGGGATACCTAGTCATTTTTTGAGTCATCATTGCATGCGATCATCATTCTCAAAGCCGCTGTTTACTTCTAAGATCACTTTAACACCGCCCTAAAAACCCGATTCAAATTCGACACAAACCTTTAAATAGGTATGTAAATTACACATTATATAAACTCTTTATAGTGTTTTATTTACATTTTAGACGGAATAAGGTGATAAGTTGGGCAGATCGAGTGAAAAAAAGCAATTTTCCCACACGACATCTCTCCTTCCCATTATCACGCATTAGTTTCGCTTCCCCACCCGCCATTTTTAAAAACACCCGACGGGGCTTATTGACTGCTTGAATTATGCAGAAACGGGCAGCATTTAGGTCATGTCATTTATTTTGTTGGAAAGGGTGAAAATTGTGCCTTACAATGGCATTGACATTACAGTTGATCTGGAAGTATTACGTTTTTGGGGCGCTAAAATAAGGGCAATTGTACGGACCAAGGCGATGTACGAGTTTACGTGAGTTTACTATAATGTTTTCTTCGGGGTTCCGAAGTCATGTTCTCAAAACATTAATAAAACTTTACATAAAAAACACAAGAAAAAGTTATAAGAATGTTATTGAAACACATATACATTCCATTCTCAGCTTCAACAAAACTCTCTCTATCCTCTACCTTGTTAAGTGTGTTGGCTGCGCCCACTAATTCCCCACACCTGATCTTAATGACTGCTTGTTTCCTTGGAAATGGGGTCTGTATGAATAGACTAAAATTAACAGCTTTGTATCAGTAAAAAAACACAGCATGCTAGCTCCATCCTGGTGAGGCAGTGGACTAATTCCATGGGTAGAGAACAGAAGATCATAGGTTCAAATCTCACTGATGCCGTGCCATAATAAAATATAGATGTGTTTGCATGATTAATGCCTAAGTAAATGAATTCCCATGTGTGCTTGCAGTTCAAAACAGTTAACCTAAGCTAGCAGAGTTATTCAAAGTCTTATTGAAATATGTTCTCAGAATGTTAATAAAACCTCCAAGGAAAATGTTCAGGGAACCATAGTAAAATGTTCTCAGCAACTCCATGCAACCAAAAAGTTAAACCCAATAATCATATTATTTTACCCATTGGTCAAAATATGTGTTTTTGATTGGACACCCTACTATAGGGGAAACCTATGATAAGCCTGATAGCCCTTGAGTAGCCTAGGCCAGGCTGTGCAGCCGTCTTCATAGACCTTGCCAAGGCTTTCGACTCTGTCAATCACCGTATTCTTATCGGCAGACTCAGTAGCCTCGGTTTTTCGGATGACTGCCTTGCCTGGTTCACCAATTACTTTGCAGACAGAGTTCAGTGTGTCAAATCGGAGGGCATGCTGTCCGGTCCTCTGGCAGTCTCTATGGGGGTGCCACAGGGTTCAATTCTCGGGCCGACTCTTTTCTCTGTATATATCAATGATGTTTCTCATGCTGCGGGCGATTCCCTGATCCACCTCTACGCAGACGACACCATTCTATATACTTCCGGCCCGTCCTTGGACACTGTGCTATCTAACCTCCAAACGAGCTTCAATGCCATACAGCACTCCTTCCGTGGCCTCCAACTGCTCTTAAACGCTAGTAAAACCAAATGCATGCTTTTCAACCGTTCGCTGCCTGCACCCGCACGCCTGACCAGCATCACCACCCTGGATGGTTCCGACCTTGAATATGTGGACATCTATAAGTACCTAGGTGTCTGGCTAGACTCTAAACTCTCCTTCCAGACCCATATCAAACATCTCCAATCGAAAATCAAATCAAGAGTCGGCTTTCTATTCCGCAACAAAGCCTCCTTCACTCACGCCGCCAAACTTACCCTAGTAAAACTGACTATCCTACCGATCCTCGACTTCGGCGATGTCATCTACAAAATTGCTTCCAACACTCTACTCAGCAAACTGGATGCAGTTTATCACAGTGCCATCCGTTTTGTCACTAAAGCACCTTATACCACCCACCACTGCGACTTGTATGCTCTAGTCGGCTGGCCCTCGCTACATATTCGTCGCCAGACCCACTGGCTCCAGGTCATCTACAAGTCCATGCTAGGTAAAGCTCCGCCTTATCTCAGTTCACTGGTTACGATGGCAACACCCATCCGTAGCACGCGCTCCAGCAGGTGTATCTCACTGATCATCCCTAAAGCCAACACCTCATTTGGCCGCCTTTCGTTCCAGTTCTCTGCTGCCTGTGATTGGAACGAATTGCAAAAATCGCTGAAGTTGGAGACTTTTATCTCCCTCACCAACTTCAAACATCTGCTATCTGAGCAGCTAACCGATCGCTGCAGCTGTACATAGTCTATTGGTAAATAGCCCACCCATTTTCACCTACCTCATCCCCATACTGTTTTTATTTATTTATTTTTCTGCTCTTTTGCACACCAATATCTCTATCTCTACCTTTACATAACCATCTGATCATTCATCACTCCAGTGTTAATCTGCATAATTGTAATTATTTGCCTACCTTCTCATGCCTTTGCACACAATGTATATATAGACTCCCCTTTTTTCTACTGTGTTATTGACTTGTTAATTGTTTACTCCATGTGTAACTCTGTGTTGTCTGTTCACACTGCTATGCCTTATCTTGGCCAGGTCGCAGTTGCAAATGAGAACTTGTTCTCAACTAGCCTACCTGGTTAAATAAAGGTGAAATAAAAATAAAAATAAAAATAAAAATGATAGACTAATAGCTTCAATTTTTGACATTGGCCGATTAGAGTTTATTGTATACCAATATTTCAATAATTTTTCTGGCAACGAACACTAAGGAAAAAATGGCCTATTTTGAATAATCTTGTGTCCGTAAACTATGAATGCATGGTGAGGCTTGCTATTTTTCCCACCCTTACCATTTAGGAACATGCTCGCACGGCTTGTGCTGATTATTCACTTCTTGCTACAGTTCCAGATGGACCAACACATGCTGGAAATATGACATGTAAGATACAGATTTACATTTGACCTCAATCCTTCACTTCTGCCCCACTGTACAGACAAGGAATTTGACATATTTAGCAACCTTGGTCCTTGAATTAACTTCTTTGCTACAGCATACAGAAGCATAGGCCTACCTTCAACAATACTATGCCAACCTGACATTTCCTCATGTGAGCCGACATGTTAATATAGGACAAATGTGTTACATTGACTCTGTTCATTTTTAAATAATAAAGAGTAGCTAGATGAAGTGCTTCAGCTATCCAGGGCTAGACAAGTATACTGGAAAAAAATGTAGACACAAAATTCAACAATTTCAAAGATTTTACTGAGTTCAGTTCATATAAGGAAATCAGTCAATGGAAATAAATGCATTAGGCCCTATATAGATTTAACATGACAAGCAATACAGATATGCATCTGTTAGGGTGTGGATCAGAAAACCAGTTAGTACAGTGCCTTGCGAAAGTATTCGGCCCCCTTGAACTTTGCGACCTTTTGCCACATTTCAGGCTTCAAACATAAAGATATAAAACTGTATTTTTTTGTGAAGAATCAACAACGAGTGGGACACAATCATGAAGTGGAATGACATTTATTGGATATTTCAAACTTTTTTAACAATTCAAAAACTTAAAAATTGGGCGTGCAAAATTATTCAGCCCCTTTACTTTCAGTGCAGCAAACTCTCTCCAGAAGTTCAGTGAGGATCTCTGAATGATCCAATGTTGACCTAAATGACTAATGATGATAAATACAATCCACCTGTGTGTAATTAAGTCTCCGTATAAATGCACCTGCACTGTGATAGTCTCAGAGGTCTGTTAAAAGCGCAGAGAGCATCATGAAGAACAAGGAACACACCAGGCAGGTCCGAGATACTGTTGTGAAGAAGTTTAAAGCCGGATTTGGATACAAAAAGATTTCCCAAGCTTAAACATCCCAAGGAGCACTGTGCAAGCGATAATATTGAAATGGAAGGAGTATCAGACCACTGCAAATCTACCAAGACCTGGCCGTCCCTCTAAACTTTCAGCTCATACAAGGAGAAGACTGATCAGAGATGCAGCCAAGAGGCCCATGATCACTCTGGATGAACTGCAGAGATCTACAGCTGAAGTGGGAGACTGTCCATAGGACAACAATCAGTCGTATATTGCACAAATCTGGCCTTTATGGAAGAGTGGCAAGAAGAAAGCCATTTCTTAAAGATATCCATAAAAAGTGTTGTTTAACGTTTGCCACAAGCCACCTGGGAGACACACCAAACATGTGGAAGAAGGTGCTCTGGTCAGATGAAACCAAAATTGAACTTTTTGGCAACAATGCAAAACGTTATGTTTGGCGTAAAAGCAACACAGCTCATCACCATGAACACACCATCCCCACTGTCAAACATGGTGGTGGCAGCATCATGGTTTGGGCCTGCTTTTCTTCAGCAGGGACAGGGAAGATGGTTAAAATTGATGGGAAGATGGATGGAGCCAAATACAGGACCATTCTGGAAGAAAACCTGATGGAGTCTGCAAAAGACCTGAGACTGGGACGGAGATTTGTCTTCCAACAAGACAATGATCCAAAACAGAAAGCAAAATCTACAATGGAATGGTTCAAAAATAAACATATTCAGGTGTTAGAATGGCCAAGTCAAAGTCCAGACCTGAATCCAATTGAGAATCTGTGGAAAGAACTGAAAACTGCTGTTCACAAATGCTCTCCATCCAACCTCACTGAGCTCGAGCTGTTTTGCAAGGAGGAATGGGAAAAAATGTCAGTCTCTCGATGTGCAAAACTGATAGAGACACATACCCCAAGCGACTTACAGCTGTAATCGCAGCAAAAGGTGGCGCTACAAAGTATTAACTTAAGGGGGCTGAATAATTTTGCACGCCCAATTTTTCAGTTTTTGATTTGTTAAAAAAGTTTGAAATATCCAATAAATGTCGTTCCACTTAATGATTGTGTCCCACTTGTTGTTGATTCTTCACAAACAAATACAGTTTTATATCTTTATGTTTGAAGCCTGAAATGTGGCAAAAGGTCGCAAAGTTCAAGGGGGCCGAATACTTTCGCAAGGCACTGTATCTGTGTTCGTTGTCCGTATCTTATGCCTGCTCATACCATAACCTGACCGCCACCATGGGGCACTCTGTTCGCAATGTTGACATCAGCAAAACACTCGCCACACAACACCATACACGCTCCCTGCCGTCTGCCCAGTACAATTGAAACTGGGATTAATCCGGGAAGAGCAAACTTCTCCAGTGTGCCAGTGGCCATCGAAGGTGATAATTTGCCCACTGAAGTCAGTTACGATGTCGAACTGCAGTCACGTCAAGACCCTGGTGTGGACGACGAGCATGCAGATGGTCTGCGGTTGTGAGGCCAGTTGGACTTTCTGCCAAATTCTCTCATATGACATTGGAGGGGGCTTATGGTAGAGAAATTAGCATTCAATTCTCTGTTAACAGCTCTGGTGGACATTCCTGCAGTCAGCATGCCAATTTCATGCTCCCTCAAAATTTGAGATATCTGTGGCATTGTGTTGTAACAAAACTGCACATTTTAGAGTGGCCTTTTATTGTCCCCTTCACAAGGTGCACCTGTGTAATGATCATACTGTTTAATCAGCTTCTTGAAATGCCACACCTGTCAGGTGAATGGATTATCTTGGCAAAGGGGAAATGCTCAATAGCAGGGATGTAAACAAATGTGTGCACAAAATTTAAGAGTATGTGCGTATGTACAATTTCTGGGATTTTATTTTATTTCTGCTTGTGAAACATGGACCAACACTTTACATGTTGCGTTTATATTTTTGTTCAGTGTAAAATGAGGCATGTGAGTGGGCCTAGTCCAGGGATGGCAAACTCTTATGGGGCTGGGGGCCATATAAAAATCTGAACTCATCAATTTCCTGCAATTCTACACATTTTACCATAAGGTGGAGAAAATGTTTGCAGTTCTTAATGTGATATCTGAGTGAGAGGGACTAACAAAATCAATGGGGGCCCCCGGTTAGTAATTCAATCATGATTACTGCAAGTTTAGAGAGCTGGCTAGACTAATTTACCAATAAAAATCAGTGACAGATAAGAACAAGAAAAAAACTGCTGATGCACAACCACATTTCTAAATTACACTTTGTTTAGTCTTCTATTCTAAATCGCAACAGTAAGTTGAGACCCGGACTGAGATCCCACATTTTTTTTAAATCATAATAATATTTTGATCTGCGGGCCTACGAGTTGCCCATCGCTAGTCTAGTCTGTCAACCATTAGTGAGATATTTCTTGAGTTTTAAATCTTACTGCTGACACTGTCCTTTGCAGACTTGTTCAGGATTCCATCCAAGTCTGTCTGGTTCCTGTAACTGAGAGGTGCTGATGAAGGTAACATGATTTAAAACTGCTCTTATTTCATTACCTATTAAATCATAAAGGTTATTCCGTTCAGGAGGATTAAATATGTGCTATATATCAAGGACAAGAATACAGACACTGGCCAATTAAAAGGTATTGATTCAAATCACATTTACATGCATGTATTTGAGGCATATTAACATGCATGTATTTGAAACAATAGCCCCAGCCATTGTTTTTGCTGTCTTCATTAAGTCTGCAATTGTTTGCCACTGATGATTGACTGCCAAGTTTGGTGAACATCAAAGCATTTCAAATTTTCCCCCAAACCCGAGAATTAACATGCATATTGAATCTTGAGCTCAATAAGTTGCCTAATTGTTAGAGGCACCGACAATAGAGTAGTTTCGTTATCATGTCGATAATACAGAAAGATATAGAATATAGTTGGTATGTTTACTCGTGTGTGTTTATGTGGTTGTGTGGCTGTGCGTAATGGTGGATGTGTTCGCGTGCGCTGTTGATTCTAAATGAGCGTTGGGAGAGCATGTGATGGTAACACAGCCTCCAGTGCTCTCCATCCCCCGTTAATAACCTGGTCTCCTTTGATGTGGCTGCAATGGATGAGGTGTCTCTTTCTCTGCATCACTTGTGGCATGTAAATCCGGCTGGCATTTTATCTCCTTACCTGCTCAAGGGTCTACGTGATATCGTAGACCCCCCCCCCCCCCCCCACCCCACCCCCCCCACCCCACTTCCCACTCCCCACTGCTGAACAATACAGTGACTCAACAGACTTGCCCACCCAACAGACCACTTAGAAGTTCTCCAAAGCTGATTATCGTCTACGGTTGTGGGTTTTTGAGTCACTGTCTGAACATGGGAACATTTAGTCTTTGGTGCTTCAGATTTAATTGTCCAGGCAGCAACAATGTCCATATCTGACCAACTGAATCTCAAATAGCGGAAATTAGAGAGGTTGCTGTTTGTTAGACATCAAAGTGGACAGTTGGTTGGTTGAGAAGCATCTGAGACGTAAGTATGAGTCGGGGGTCAGTACACTCTTAGAAAAGAAGGTGCTACCTGGAACCATAAAGAGTTCTTCAATTGTCCCCACAGTAGAACCCTCTGAAATAACTATTTTTGGTTCCAATTGGAACCCTTTCAATAATACAAGGTTCTACGTGGAACCCTTTCACCACTTAAAGGTTCTAAGTAGAGCCTTTTTCACCACCAAAAGTTTCTACCTGGAACCAAAAAGCTTCTCCTATTGGGACAAACAAATAAAATAAATGTATTTATATTGTCTGTCCTGTTTTTACGTGTGCATGTGTGTGTGTGTGTGTGTGTGTGTGTGTGTGTGTGTGTGTTTGGGTGGGGGGTAACGGGCACGTTGTCTGTCTGCCGCTCTGCCCTGCAAGCCACACATGGGCAGAAAGCTCATTATCCATTGTCGGCAGGCACAAAGGCCTCAAGGGCAGCCTATATGGGTCCAACAGGCTCAGCACAATACTTGTAAATAACCAGCGACCTAATTGAAAACAGAGCAGGATCACCGGGCTGTTTCACAATTATGAAAGGGATGAATAAGAAAATGGGTTTTGAAGTTCGGGTTTTGGGTTTTGGGTTCTATCCGCATGCTTCCCAGCCGAAACAGTTTGGTAGAGTTTGTGCATATATTATGACAACGTTTTTGTTCTTTTGGACTTTGGCTGTTCGGGGCACACTACATTTTTTCTGGAGGCAAGCCGAAGTTCAGAGCCGAGGTCTACGCCCCTTCGTCTGTGATTGGTAAACAGTTGGGATTCTTCAGTAGTCTTCGATGTCATTCAACGAGAGACGACTTGTTTTCATTCACATTTCATACAAAAAATCTTAGTTAGATGTTAAATTGTGCAACTAAGATCTTCTCGGCAAAAACGTCAAAAGTAATGACAGATTTCTTGAGTTCTTAGATTGATTCTGAATATTTTGAGGAAGTGTATACTGGCTATGGCATCTCAAAATGGACAAACAGTACTATTGCCACTTTTTTAAGGACAACAAAGTCAAGGTATTGGAGTGGCCATCACAAAGCCCTGACCTTAATCCCATAGAAAATGTGTGAACAGAACTGAAAAAGTGTGTGCGAGCAAGGAGGCCTACAAACCTGACTCAGTTACACTAGCTATGTCAGGAGGAATGGGCCAAAATTCACCCAACTTATTGTGGGAAGCTTATGGAAGGCTACCCGAAACGTTTGAACGAGTTAAACAATTTAAAGGAAATGCTACCAAATATTAATTGAGTGTATGTAAACTTCTGACCCACTGGGAATGTGATGAAAGAAATAAAAGCTGAAATTAATCATTCTCTCTCCTATTATTCTGACGTTTCACATTCTTAAAATAAAGTGGTGATCCTAACTGGCCTAAAACAGGGAATTCTTACTAGGATTAAATGTCAGGAATTGTGAAAAACTGAGTTTAAATGTATTTGGCTAAGGTGAATGTAAACTTCCGACTTCAACTGTACTTAGTGATCTTTTGGATGTGTCCATCATCCAGTCCATGATGCTCCAGTCTCAGCCAAGCCTACTCTTAGGCACAGAAACAAGTTGCTTATTCTTCTACATTCACAAACGTGCTATATACAGTATTTAAGATAGAAGGTTTATCATATGCAGTATGTCACAAAAGTGAGTACACCCCTCACATTTTTGTAAATATTTGAGTATATCTTTTCATGTGACAACACTGAAGAAATGACACTTTGCTACAATGTAAAGCAGTGTAAATATGCTGTCCCCTCAAAATACCTCAACACACAGCCATTAATGTCTAAACCGCTAGCAACAAAAGTGAGTACACCCCTAAGTGAAAATGTCCAAATTGGGCCCAAAGTGTCAATATTTTGTGTGGCCACCATCATTTTCCAGCACTGCCTTAACCCTCTTGGGCATGGAGTTCACCAGAGCTTCACAGGTTGTCACTGGAGTCCTCTTCCACTCCTCCATGACGACCTCACGGAGCTGGTGGATGTTAGAGACCTTGCACCTTCCACCTTCCATTTGAGGATGCCCCACAGATGCTCAATAGGGTTTAGGTCTGGAGACATGCATGGCCAATCCATCACCTTTACCCTCAGCTTCTTTAGCAAGGCAGTGGTTGTCTTGGAGGTGTGTTTGGGGTCGTTATCATGTTGGAATAATGCCCTGCGGCCCAGTCTCCGAAGGGAGGGGATCATGCTCTGCTTCAGTATGTCACAGTACATGTTGGCATTCATGGTTCCCTCAATGAACTGTAGCTCCCAGTGCCGGCAGCACTCATGCAGCCCCAGACCATGACACTCCCACCACCATGCTTGACTGTAGTCAAGACACACTTGTCTTTGTACTCTTCACCTGGTTGCTGCCACACATGCTTGACACCATCTGAACCAAATAAGTTTATCTTGGTCTCATCAGACCACAGGACATGGTTCCAGTAATCCATGTCCTTAGTCTGCTCGTCTTCAGCAAACTGTTTGCGGGCTTTCTTGTGCATCATCTTTAGAAGAAGCTTCCTTCTGGGACGACAGCCATGCAGACCAATTTGATGCAGTGTACGGCGTATGGTCTGAGCACTGACAGGCTGACCCCCCACCCCTTCAACCTCTGCAGCAATGCACTCATACGTCTATTTCCCAAAGACAACCTCTGGATATGAGCACGTGCTCTCAACTTCTTTGGTCGACCATGGCGAGGCCTGTTCTGAGTGGAACTTGTCCAGTTACCGCTGTATGGTCTTGGCCACCGTGCTGCAGCTCAGTTTCAGGGTCTTGGCAATCTTCTTAAATCCCAGGCCATCTTTATGTAGAGCAACAATTCTTTTTTTCAGATCCTCAGAGAGTTCTTTGCCATGAGGGGCCATGTTGAACTTCCAGTGACCAGTCAGTATGAGGGTGTGACAGCGATGACACCAAATTTAACACACATTCTACCCATTCACACCTGAGACCTTGTAACACTAACGAGTCATCATAAACAAAGTGATCAAAATGATATACACTCTCAAGCAGTCAGTAAACAGTGCACATAGAAAACACATTGTTGGCCTCCCGGGTGGTGCAGTGGTTAAGGGCGCCAGCTGTGCCATCAGAGTCCCTGGGTTTGCTCCCAGGCTCTGTCGTAACCGGCCGTGACCGGGAGCGTCGTCCGGGTTAGGGAGAGATTGGTCGGTAGGGATCTCCTTGTCTCATCGTGCACCAGCGACTCCTGTGGCGGGCCAGGCGCAGTGCGCTCTAGCCAAGGTTGCACGGTGTAGCCTCCGACACATTGGCTTCCGGGTTGGATGCGTGCTGTGTTAAGAAGCAGTACGCATGACATTCAGCGTCTCTCCCGAGCCCGTACGGGAGTTGTAGCAATGAGACAAGATAGTAGCTACTACAACAATTGGATACCATGAAAAAGGGGTAAAAAACACAAAACTGTTTTGAGGCGAATGTTTCATTTTGCAACTATGATAGTGCTTGAAGATGAGGTTTTGTGGTTTTGTGTTTAATGTTTTCAGGAAATGTTTTTTAAATTTTTAATCTAAAAAAATATACATATTTTTCCATCATTGTCTTTTTGATGAACGAAAACATGCTCTATCATAGTAGCTCAAAATTGATCAGAAATTACTACTCTGCTCTTTGCAATTTAGTTTTTAGTTTTTAGTTTTTCCTCTTCCTTGTACAGTACTGCACCCTGCATCTCACAAACTTGTCCTTTGTCTCTGTGATACTGTAATTCTTGTTATTTGTTGATATGAACCTGAACCTCAAAATCTATTGAGCAGTCAGTACTGTTAATAAATGGAAAGCACAATGTTCAGGGCCATACAATTTGTCCATTGTACAGTATACTGCATACAATGCACTGTACTACAGTATCCATTCTCAGACTTTCTCCTTCCCACCTTCAACAACCTGTTTGCTCTCTGAACTGGCTTATATTGGTTGTGTCATCATTTGAAACAGGTTAAATACATTTTGAGTGGTTGTGTTCAATCAATGACATATGTTCTCTATTTGTATTTGATTGTTGCCACTTGTGTTTACCAGTATGGATGACATGTGCATTAGAGTGCAGAATGTGTTTTGAGAATGTGTTTAGAGTTTTGCTGAAATGTCTAAGTGAGATCTGCAAATTGTGTTTTACCATGTGAAATGGTTTAAGGTATTGACAACAGACTGCATAATTAGCTAAATGAGTCCAGGCAACTGACAACTTTGTTCAGCCAATGGGTTTTAGTGTTTTAGCAATTGAGAAAAACTGTAACAGTACTGACTGCTCAATAGATTTTGACTGGTTGCAGGTTCATATCAACAAAGAACAAGAATTACAGTATCACAGAGACAAAGGACAAGTTTGTGAGATGCAGGGTACAGTACTGTAAAAATAGGGGTACGAGGAAGAACAAAAAACAAAATTGCAAAGAGCAAAGCAGAGTAGTAATTTCTAATCAATTTTGAGCTACTATGATAGAGCATGTTTTCGTTCATCAAAAGACAATGACGGAAAAATATGAATATTTTTTTAGATTAAAAATGTACTTCTCCCTGAGGATTGTATGTTTTGAACAATGTCTTTTATATTTTCCGGTGTGCATTGTTTACTGACTGCTTGAGAGTGTATATCAAATGTATTTATTTATTTATATAGCCCTTCGTACATCAGCTGATATCTCAAAGTGCTGTACAGAAACCCAGCCTAAAACCCCAAACAGCAAGCAATGCAGGTGAAGAAGCACGGTGGCTAGGAAAAACTCCCTAGAAAGGCCAAAACCTAGGAAGAAACCTAGAGAGGAACCAGGCTATGTGGGGTGGCCAGTCCTCTTCTGGCTGTGCAGGGTGGAGATTATAACAGAACATGGTCAAGATGTTAAAATGTTCATAAATGACCAGCATGGTCGAATAATAATAAGGCAGAATAGTTGAAACTGGAGCAGCAGCACAGTCAGGTGGACTGGGGACAGCAAGGAGTCATCATGTCAGGTAGTCCTGGGGCATGGTCCTAGGGCTTAGGTCCTCCGAGAGAGAGAAAGAGAGAAGGAGAGAATTAGAGAACGCACACTTAGATTCACACAGGACACCGAATAGGACAGGAGAAGTACTCCAGATATAACAAACTGACCCCAGCCCCCCGACACATAAACTACTGCAGCATAAATACTGGAGGCTGAGACAGGAGGGGTCAGGAGACACTGTGGCCCACTCCGAGGACACCCCCGGACAGGGCCAAACAGGAAGGATATAACCCCACCCACTTTGCCAAAGCACAGCCCCCACACCACTAGAGGGATATCTCCAACCACCAACTTACCATCCTGAGACAAGGCTGAGTATAGCCCACAAAGACCTCCGCCACGGCACAACCCAAGGGGGGGGGGGGGGGGGGGCGCCATCCCAGACAGGATGACCACATCAGTGACTCAACCCACTCAGGTGACGCACCCCCTCCAGGGACGGCATGAGAGAGCCCCAGTAAAGCCAGTGACTCAGCCCCTGTAATAGGGTTAGAGGCAGAGAATCCCAGTGGAAAGAGGGGAACCGGCCAGGCAGCATTTTGATCACTTTGTTTATGATTTGAGAGCAGTGTTTGATTTTGAACACAGGTAAAACTGTTTTGAGGCGAATGTTTCATTTTGCAAGAGGAGTCAGAGGTTATGTAAATAGTGCTTGAAGATGAGGTTTTGTGTTTAATGTTTTCAGGAAATGGAGCAAGGTTTCAGAAATTGTGTTTTAGCAATTGAGAAAAACTGTAATGGCTGTGTGTTGAGTTATTTTGAGGGGACAGCAAATTTACACTGTTATACAAGCTGTACACTCACTACTTTACATTGTAGCAAAGTGTCATTTCTTCAGTGTTGTCACATGAAAATATATACTCAAATATTTACACTTTTGTGATACACTGTACATCAGTTTGGATATGTTCTCCAATTAGGTCAGTGAATCTACGAGAGAGAGAGAGAGAGAGAGAGAGAGAGAGAGAGAGAGAGAGAGAGAGAGCGCGAGAGAGCGCGAGAGAGAGAGAGAGAGAGAGAGAGAGAGAGAGAGAGAGAGAGAGAGAGAGAGAGAGAGAGAGAGAGAGAGAGAGAGAGAGAGAGAGAGAGAGAGAGAGAGAGAGAGAGAGAGAGAGAGAGAGAGAGAGATTGGAGTTATTAATGCTTGACTGTGTATGGTCTAAGTAACAGTAATCTAAATCAGATAAAATACTAGTTTAGCCAGATTTTTCAGCCGCTGAGCGTGCAAGCGTGCACCACAAATTCACTAGTATCCTGTCAACTTGTTGGCTTCCATTACACTGACCTGTAATGTTGTGTGCCTAATTCACTTGACTGCTGTTCCATAAGTGGGCTTAGCGATTAGGCTAACAGACACACCTCTGGTTCCCCTCACGGAGGATAAAGACACATGCTACAAGCCCCGGCTCTCTGTTTGGGATGGGAGAGAGTGTATGATCCTCCATCAGGAGCTTTTGTGATCCTGCAATACTTTTCAGTTGGCCAAACTGTATGTAAACTTCCGACTTCAACTGTACTTAGTGATCTTTCGGATGTGTCCATCATCCAGTCCATGTGGCGAAAGTCTATTAAACCTTGTAGGTTCTGTGTTAAGGCCCATGTTTTTCACCAAGTGTTTTCTTGTTATCTCTGTGCCTCCCAGTGACCCTAGTGCTTGTTGAATCAGTTGGCAGTGAATATGGTGGTTGGCTTGTTGGGCCCCAAACATGCGTTTTCTAAACAAATGGCTTTCACACCGGCAAATCTCTCTCATAGTGGCCTCTCTCTCTCCGCTGAGCTGAGCAGCTCCACTATCAGAGAGTCCACCCCTCTCTGTCCAGGGCGATGCCCGGCAGCTGTTCTGTATGGGCGAGCTCCATCGGGCGTGATGATGTCATCATCATCAGACTTTCCGGCCACTCAGGCCCTTTCTGGGTCGGCCTCCCTAACTGATGATGGTGACCCGGGGCGATGAGGCTGGCCAGTGATGTCACGGACACATGACCTGGGGCCATAGTAAACTCAGGCAGGTCTCTGGCTCAGCGGTGCCGCCTCACATTTGCGTCCAGTCCGTCTGGAGGGCCCTGAGTGGTACTAATGCGATGGGCTGGTTGAGGCGGGTTGGGACTCTGGTGCCCCATTAAGTTTGGGCTAGAGGATCATAAGGTTACAAGTTCAGCCACTCAAATCTGGACTGGGCTGAGGTAATGTGATCTGAAGGTCCGTACCGAGTCTTGCTATCACTACCACCAGAGATGCTATTAAAGACAAGAGGCGATTAGTAGAGAGAGAGGAGGGTACAAAGAGGCGGAGGGAGAAATAGAGAGAGATACACGAAGAGTAGACACTCTTCAGTCTGCATCTCCCAAGAGAGAATACAGCACAGGTCATTGGCGTGTCCTGTGACAGGTCTTTGGTGTGGTAGGTCATGAGAGACGCTAACCACAGGCCCTAACCACCTAATCGAGAGTTGACACCAATCCTTCATCTCATCTCTGGAATCACTTCATGATCTTCGATCTTGACTTGAGTCTATCTTCCCCACCCCACAGTACCCACCCGCCAAGGCCTCTCCTCATTCTCTCCTGTCACTCAGTGATACTCTCTGTGTACTTGAAGAGATGGGGTGATACAGTTCCTCTTGTCACATCTCGATGCCCACAAGTTTGACATTTTTCAATTACAGTCTTTGAGAAGCAGTGTTTTCCCTCATTGTCTGAGAGAATTACTTATGGAATAAACCTTGACGTTCTTTAGACACTCTATGGCTGTAGAAGCAAGGCTTCTCTTTGCCCGTATGTCAATTTCACTTTGATCTGTGACTAAGACTGATACACAACTGTACCACAGACATACACTACCGTTCAAATGGCCAGAAACAAAGACCTTTTTTCTGAAACTCATCAGTCTATTCTTGTTCTGAGAAATTAAGGCTATTCCATAAAAGAAATTGCCAAGAAACTGAAGATCTCGTACAATGCTGTGTACTACTCCCTTCACAGAACAGCACAAACGGGGGGTGGCAGGGTAGCCTAGTGGTTAGAGCGTTGGACTAGTAACCGGAAGATTGCAAGTTCAATTCCCCGAGCTGGCAAGGTACAAATCTTTCGTTCTGCCCCTGAACAGGCAGATGTCATGTGTCCATGACATCACTGGCCAGCCTCATCGCCCCGGGTCACCATCATCAGTTAGGTAGGCCGACCCAGAAAGGGCCTGAGTGGCCGGAAAGTCTGATGATGATGACATCATCACTGTTCCTAGGTTGTCATTGAAAATCAGAATTAGTTCTTAACTGACTTTCCTGGTTAAATAAAGGTAAAACAAATTTTTTAACTGCTCTAACCAGAATAGAAAGAGGAGTGGGAGTGGGAGTGGGAGGCCTCGGTGTGCAACTGAGCAAGAGGACAAGTACAAGACACCTCACAAGTTCTCAACTGACAGCTTCATTAAATATTACCTGCCAAACACCAGTCTCAACTTCAACAGTGAAGAGGCGACTCCGGGATACTCCAGATACTAGTCTAAAGAAGGACAGTTTTATTGCTTCTTTAATCAGCACAACTGTTTTCAGCTGGGCAAACATAAATGCAAAAGGGTTTTCTAATGCTCAATTAGCCTTTTAAAATGATAAACTTGGATTAGCTAACACACATTGGAACACATTGGAACACCTGATACACCTGATGCCTCTGTACGCATATATTCCATACGCAGATATTCCATAAAAAATCAACCGTTTCCAGCTACAATAGTAATTTACAACATTAACCATGTCTACACTGTATTTCTGATCAATTTGATGTAATTTTAATGGACAAAAAAATGTGCTTTTCTTTCAAAAACAAGGACATTTCTAAGTGACCCTAAACTTTTGAACAGTATGTATCAGACAAAAAACACATACATTTGTAATCACACAATGGTAAGAATTAAATAAACCATTACATTATATATACATTCTGACATTGTATTGATTTTCTTAACAGAAGAAATACAATAGAATACAATTGCAAAATGTGTATAGATGACATACTTAAAACATCAGAATGTTGTGGCGAGCACATAAAAAAGCTTATAAACCTTATCGTTAATCCTCTTTACAGGAACAACAGCGAAGTAATTAGATGATAATTATTACTCTCATTAATCTTTCTTCTCATTGGACAAACAGTGAAATCTGAGCTCCCATAGTTTACATGACCTTTAAGACAAACTTATTTCAGAGCCCAGCCCGTAGGCAGCATAGATTCAAATTAAAGCTGGTGTCGCGTTCAATTATGTCCCCAGGATATGTCGCCGTTAGGTTGCCTTTTTTGAGGGTTCAGCTCACAATGCTAATTGGGTCCCATCCTGAGCTGTGTTATTGAACATGACACTCGGGACAGGGCTGGCCCTCTTCTCAACTCTTTGGATTGAAAAGAGGGAAGGAGGAGGGGGAGTAGAAAACAAATTAAAAGTAGATTACTGACCAGTAAATTTGGCAATTACGGTCAATTAGCCAGCGCGTGGGGAAGTGTGAAGTGATCCCAGCCCAAGCCACGTGTCCTAAATGAGTCTCCTGACACTGTGACCTACTTAAGCTTTCAAGGGGGCTCTGTGATTTTGTACGTATGCCCCTTGGGCTATGCAATGCTCCCTGTTTTTTTGTTTGAAGAGAAAGTTCAGTTTTTTTTTTTACTCTATATAGCTAATGAAGTTTTCAGAGGGACTTGATATTAAAGACCTGCAGAGAGAGTGGATAGTGGCCACGTAGTGCCGTGCTCTGTTTCTGACATAACGGCTTGTTATCGAAGAGATGAATGAATATTGTATGCTTCAGTTCCTCAGAGTAATAAGCACTGTGAGATACTCAACAGACAAGCTGATCATTCACATGATATTCGTTGTCAGAATTGGCGGCAAATGATTTCACTGCTGGTGATTTCATTTTCAGTCCCCACATGAACAGATTTGTTCTGCAACTTTGTCTGAACTAAACGGAACAACTGTGTAGACCTAGAAGGTGCTGTGTATTTTATCTTTCGTTTAAAGTTAATTTTTGTAATGCTTCACTTTTTTCACGTCTGTACATCCGACCCTTGTGATAAGACTTGAAAGGAATTAACTCAAGCGAAACTCCTCTTCTTGTCAGGACAGATCCAGAGATGCACACCGCTGAGATCTGAAGGTCCAGGGACACTCAGTGTGACACCATCTTCTTCACAGAATAAGACTAATCCATTATCCCCCCTACACTGCTGTAGTTCTTTTGTTCCATTTCTTACACCAGTTCCTTCCCAAAACTCAAAGGGGGGGTGTTGTGGGGGTTACAGAGAGGATGTTGGGGACGCACAGTATATCAATTAAAGAGCTTGTTTTGTCCCCTAGGGGGGAGGTAGGACTGGTCCAAATATTTACATTAGGGCCTATCAGGGTGACGGCTGGCTGGCGGAGCGGAGAGGTGGGCCATTTGCCGTGGCAGAGTGGCCATTAGCCAAGCTAAATGGCCAGAAAGAATCTGGACCAGACAGGTCTACTCACAGGGCCAGTAGACCATAGCACATAGAGCCAGGCTGGCCAAACACATACACATGCACACACACACACACACACAGTCATGCAAGCATGCACATGTATGCACACTCCAACGTATGTACACACACACATACATGCATGTGCATGAATGCATGCATGCATGAGAGCACATACACACACACACACATCACATACCCACAGTTGTGTAAAGTAAGGAAATAGAAATACTTTGTTACTGTACTTAAGTCATTTTTTAGGGTGTCTTTACTTTTCTATTTTATATTTCTGTCAACTTTTTTAACTACATTTTTTTTTTTTAAGTATATTTTTTTTAAAGTATAATTTTACTCCGATATATTTCCCCTGACACGCTTCAAAATCAAATCAATCTGAAGCTGGAAGAAAAAAAACGAATCATGTTGAAAAAATGAAGCAAGCAATGGCGCACCCATGGGTGAACTTGTTTTTCAAGGCAGCACTCGACGACATGCACCCACCGGGGAGCCTGTCACTTCCAAAACAGTCATCCACTCAGCAGTACTTTGCCCAAGCAAGTCCGAAATAGCACAAGCAGGTCTGACATGTTCTACCACCACCACCTCCTGATGAGGACGAACACCCTTGGCCGTATCTAAAATAAATGTTTTATTTTCTCAGAATGAAGGATTCATCCTACAGGATGAAATGTCTGTTATGTTTACTTAAAGTCCAGGAAATACTAGCGTTCGAGAACTCGCCGTTGAATCTAAAATCGAATCTAAAAAAACACATTGAGGTAAGCCTACTGTTAGCTTGCCAGCTAGCTAGAATAACGTTAGCATGCTAGCTAACATTAGCTAACCTAGCTAGCTAGCCCACTTTTACTAATGCAACAAGCAGTGTTAGTTGATGCTAGTTAATCCTATTCCTAAATAGTTCACTAGCTAGTAGCTACCTACTTTAACTGGCTAAAATGTGCCCAGATTTGGAAGCTTTGTTAGCTAATGCAATCTAAATAAACTAATGTTCGCTAACTAGCCAGCGCAGTAGTTTCCGTATCTGGGCACATTTTAGTCAGCTAACGTTAGTCTAGCCAAATACCTTTTCTCTAAACACCCCTGGTCAAGCTAGCTAGCTAACATTAACATTTTATTAATTGTGTTAATTGATCAATTTGTTCTTCTTACCTAGCTAATTAATGTAGACTTAAGGTATTGACATAGCCTACCAACTAGATCAATGAACATTTTTGCATGTTTACAATTAACATTGTAAAATTAAATGGTGGTCAAACTCTCACTTAACTAATGTTGTTTATACATTTAAAATTAGGATCTGTGAGGTTCTATGTTATGCACTATAGCCCGTTACCATATCATATGTGATTGAATATTATCTGCTGTTGGCTTGTGTGGGTGTATGTGTTATGCAACATAGCTGACTTGAGACATTGTTAACAGTTTCAGGGCCATGGGCCTTTCTCGTGATGGAAAAATACAGAATAACATAAAAACAGACACATACAGAACGTAGTGTAGGGAACAAACGGTCTTCTGTTAGATAACAGGAGCCAGGTGTGTGATAACTGTATTGAGTGCATGAGCGCATAGATATTCTACACAACTACAACGAATGACCGCTGAAGAACCTAGGGGCCTGGGACCAGCTCGTGCGCCAACAATCAATGATAGGCTGAGTGAGTTTAAACCACGCCCAGTCTCTACTCTGACAGGCCGGCTCGGAAGCAGGAACTACTTCTGTCAGAGTATATTATAATAACTTTGTCAGGAACAAGTCCGTTCTCTGTTCTACCCTGCGTGGTGTTACAGCAGACCCGTATATACGAATATTGCATTTACCACTTAACTAGTACATAGTATACAATCGGTGACTCAATGTCATATTTATCCTGATACCAGATTTGATTGACGCAACCCTTAACAGATCCTATACCTTAAGTATTGTGGGGAAGCTGTGGTGAAGTATGTGGTCCAAGGGCTCCAAACATTCACTGTTGTAGAACAAGAAACGTTCAGAGAGTTTGTCCAGGATCTGCAGCCTAACTCAAAGATCCTATCAAGACCCAATGCGCTCCAGTATTGATGAAACCTCCAAGAAAATAAAGTGACTGAGGCCATGACAAGTTGATCACATCGCCACCACCACCGACTGCTGATCTGCAAGAAGACGGAAATGCGTTGGTGTTACAGCCCATTGGATAGACCCTGAAAGTCTCAACAGATGCTCTGCAGCCCTGGCCTGTAAACGGTTGAGAGGCCCGCACACCTTTGTTGGCAGGCGCCATAAATTACATAAATTCTCATTTATTAATCCGGGTTAAGATTGTGAGAACAACAGACAACGGCTTTAACTTCTTGAAAGCTTTCCAAGTTTTTGGAGAAGATGAAAATAACGAGGCAGTCGATGCAGTGGGTGGTGGTGGTGAAGCAGCTCAGCCAGGACAGGAAGATGATGAAGCGGAGGAACAAGAGGAGAGTGAAGAAGTGGAGTTGGTTTATGTGGCAACGATCCTGAATGAAGATGATAGTTTTAAGTACCAGCTCCCGAAGCACCAGCGTTGTGTTAGACACCTACTCAACTTAGTATCTACAGTCGATGCCCTGAAAGCATACAAAAAAGTGTCCCGTTCAACATTTGGCAAGTGCCAAGCACTTTGGAACAAATGAGGAAGATCCACACTTGCAGCCGAAACGTTTGAAGATGCTTGGGACCTCCAGCTGCTGCGCCCGAATGCTACAAGGTGAAACTCCTGGTTCATGGCTGTAGAAAGACTCTTGTGGATCATCAAAGAGGCTGCCGTCAGAGTTCTCCGCACAGACATTGAGGTTTGAAGGTAAGTAAGGATTATATATTATTTTATCATAATTTAAGGTCTTGAATGTTGTCTAAATCTGTTGCCGTATTTCCTGATCCTTTGCTTTGGGACTAATAGCTGTTTCACATATTGTAGCCATACACTACACAGTAAATCACCTGTGTTAAATTCACTGTGTCAAAAGTGATCAACTCCCATAGAGTTGTTTTAGCAACTGGCAGTGCCAAATGACCCCTAGCGTCAGTGCTGATAACTGGTGTTAATTGCTAAGGTATACAATTTTACTCTATTAGTGTAGACTTTTACTCAGTAAGTGTAAACATCATCATAACCCCGCCCAGTTTCTGCGATCAAATTTCCTCTTTTCTCGACACCATTGTTGCATCAACAAAATCCTAATTTGTTCCACGCAAAGGTGAATTTTAAACAATAATTTCACTAATATTATTAAGCTATTTTAATTTAAATACTTGATACTTGGTTGTCAGAGTACAGTGTTACATAAAAAGTAACAGTTTTGATTGTGTGTGCAGCTAATGTTAGAGTTACTTGCGTTTCACTTTTTGCACGTCTTAACTAGCTCGCCCCTGTCCTGTGCAGTTAGTCTGCTCCACGTGGTGGTTCCATGGGCGTGTGTCTCATTTCAGCACCAAGCTTTTTTAGCCTCATGCTAGTTTGTTCTCTTTATTTCAGCTGCTTATTATATATTTAGGACTAATCTGATTCAAGGTGAGTTGTTTATTTAGCCAAATTGTTACTGCTTTTTCGACTTGTGGGTGATGCTTATAGAGAAATATTGTGACCATTGCATCGACAGCTAGCTAGTCTTAACTAACTGCGTTTCCCACTTATGACCAGTTCATTTTGGACGTCTTGTAAGACTGCTCCTAGGACATGACAACATAATATGTTGGAATTATGAGTGCATTTTACTGGACTAATTAGGCCATCCATATTGCCTTGTCTCGTACCATTAACTGCTTTCAGACCTAGTTTTCAAGCTGATCAGGGTGAAATTCAATGGTGAACAAAAATATGTCAAGATCATTGACCTGACACTTGAAAATCTTTTGATTTGAGGTCAACTTTAAGTTTGTGATTGGAAATAAATGTATTGTGTTCATAGATTTACAAGTCAGTCTGATTACTCTTACCATTGCGATTACAATTGTAATTGTAGGTTGTTGTTTTAATGTTTGTCACAGCTTTCCTGAAATTTGTGACCCCACTTACTAGTTTATCAGAGGCAAAGCTGTATGATGGGTCTGGAACTGAAGATGATGGGTATGTGTTTGAGGAGGTGGTGAAATGGCCAGATCTTGGTGTTTTCAATCTCACACTAAACAATGATGCTAAAGGCATGTGCTGGTTTTCAAGTATTGGTTACTTGTGGCATCAATTTCAATATAACCATGCATTTGACATGTATTGTATTGTCATCGTGTATTTAAGAATCTTCCCTGATGAGTCATGCCTCTGCCAGTTCTGTGATGGGTGTCGGACCATGAGTCAGATGATACAATAATTTTGAGCGAGGATGGAAGCCCCTCGCGAAAGCATCAAAGATCTGATGACGAAGCAAAAAATGTACGTTTGTAATTCATTCTTCAATTCACTTGCCATCAAATGGATTTTTCACTGTTGTTTTCTTTTTACAGCTAATAGAGAGCAAACTGAAGAAAAAGTCTGGTGGAGAGGTTGTCATCAAGGAAAACTCCAAAACTAACACCAGACGAAAGATGATCAACATTCTTGTTTTGGAGATGACAGACTCTTACGGTAAGTTTAAATATCTGCTGAATGTTAAAAATGATTTCTGTATCAGTATCTCAGTCACGTAATTGGTCAGGCTACTGCCAATAGCTACATTGCTATTGGTAGAAGATTTCTCTTGTAGCAAACTCGATGGGCATGATACTGATTAAAAAATCACTCCTGATATTTAGCTGACTGGGGACCAAAGCTGCTTGTGGAGATTCTGATTGCCACCTAAATATAACATTATAGGATTGTCAGGACATCACCATTGCATAAGACATAGTCTCCTTGTTCCCATACCAGAAAGATCCCTACACCGCAAATGGATATGCAAGTATACATTACAACTGATAAAGGGCATCTGTGTTTAATTAGTCTGGTATGGTATCTGAGCAAATGGGACTTGGTTATTTGTTTTTTCTTTCAAGATTAGTAACCATGTTCATTTTCTTAAGGAACATTATTACGACCCTAATAGTGGAGAAGTGTACCTCTCGTATAGAATCCAAACCATTCAGAGGAATTTGGCTTCATCTGAGAAACGGCCCACTCAACTATACTATGGAGGGCCAACTGCTGAAAGGGAGTCCAGTCCATCCACTTTGGCTACCCTGAGTGAAGACCGGTGCAGAGGCCATTTCTCTTATGAAAAATTATTCTAATGAAGAAACAGTCAAACGGAAGATGAAATTGACCTTTGAGTACAGGAAGAAGATGACCCACGACCTGAGTAAATGCTCCACCATCCTAACCAAATTTCCACGCTTTCTGGATGTGAAGGGCTTGGTAAAACCTTTTTTTTTTTAAGGTTTCAAGTTGTATACATTTTGTTTAATTTCCAGATGCCAATTGAGGTTTGCCAGTAAATTTAATCAAAAACAACACTTCCATAATAGTAGTTCAATTAGTGTGTAGGCTGGTGATTTACTCAAAATCTGTTTTGTAGGTTAAAATGGAGTGTTTTATGAGAAAGAAATGGACTTGCACAAAATGAATGTTTTGTTCTTTGTCTTATTTGTTTCAGATTGAACAGGATTTTGTGCTGCTGTTTTTTGAGGTCCAAGTTTTTCGGCCAAGTTTTTGGAGAGGTGGCCAACCACAATCAAGCACGAATGTGGATGGTTAGATGATCATAATTTGTCATTTACACTACCGTTCAAAAGTTTGGAGTCACTTAGAAATGTCCTTGTTTTTGAAAGAATAGCACATTTTTGATCAGAAATACAGTGTAGACCTCGTTAATGGGGTGGCAGGGTAGCCTAGTGGTTAGAGCGTTGGACTAGTAACCGAAAGGTTGCAAGTTCGAATCCCCGAGCTGACAAGGTACAAATCTGTCGTTCTGCCCCTGAACAGGCAGTTAACCCACTGTTCCTAGGCTGTCATTGAAAATAAGAATTTGTTCTTAACTGACTTGTCTGGTAAAAAAAATAAAAATGTTTAAATCTTGTAAATTACTATTGTAGCTGGAAACGGCTGATGTTTAATGGAATATATATACATATATATATATATAACCCCTTGAGGACTCAAACCTCCTATAGAACACAATTTGTCTCTGTACGGCCTGGATACCCATAAAACTTGCGGTCACTTGCGGCTTACATTACCCACACGTGTAAAAATTGAGATTTAACAAACACGCAACAGAGCAAAGGACTTGAACCTTATAACAGAACAAAGGACTTCACAGAATTGCATGCACTAATTTTTACCTGATTTGGTTCTTTCAAAGGATATTGGTCTAGACACACACAGAAATTAAGGAATTGAACAATATAGGGTCCGCTTCCTTTTTAGTCACCATGGATGTGGAGTCTCTATACACCACCATTGAGCATGAACAAGGTTTGGCAGCCATGCACCATTTCTTGAGTACCCGGCCTGTAACTGAGATGCCTCCTACAGAATTCATTGTCTCACTGACTGAATGGACTCTTAATCATAACATCTTTATCTTTCAGGACCGTATTTCTAAACAGGTCAAAGGGTGTGCCATGGGAGCTACAGCCCTTCCTACGCTGGTCTGTACTTGGGTAAATGGGAAAATGACTTCATTTTGGATCCTTCTAATAACCATTTCTTTGACCGGATTATATGGTGGGGGCGCTATATTGATGATGTTTGCCTGTTCTGGTCTGACTCAGAAGATGAACTTATTTCCTTCCACCAATGCCTTAACAACATTAACCCCAACATCAAACTAATTATGGAGTACAGCAAGGATAACATTCATTTTTTGGACCTCAACATTAGTAAAAATGACAAAGGTTGTTTGCACACATCAATCTTTAGGAAGCCTAAATACCATTCTGAGGGCAGACAGCTTTCACCCCAAAAGGCTAAAAGAGAATATTCCATATGTCCAATTCCAAAGAGTCCGCAGAATTTGCGATCAGGAAACAGGCTACAGTGTCAAATCTGCTGAATTGGAGAATCTCTTCTTGAATCGGGGCTACAGCGCTCAGGTCCTGAAAGATGCTGGTATAAGGGCTGGATTTACTTGGCAGAGAGAACTTGTTGCGAAGGGGAGTGCCTCGTGATATATCAGAGAGAGTGTATTTTGTTACAAAATACAGCACTGAAGCAGAGAACATTAAAATAATCATTAAAAATAATTGGGGAATCATCCAAAGTTATACGCTACTACGCCAAGTCTTTCCTGAGCCACCAGTCATAAGCTTTAAGAGATGTCCTACTCTAAATGACAAATTAGTCCACAGTTATCTTCCGGGTGACTCTCAAAAAACTTGACTTGACCACAAACCCAAAGACTCTTTTAAATGTAACCATTGCACTAAGAAGAAGTATTTTGTTGACACAGCTCCCAAAATGGAGTATTACGTCAAGCATTTCATTAACTGTAAAACCACTCATGTCATCTATAGATTGGAATGTCCACCGTGCAAGGTGTTCTACATTGGACGGTGTCGTGGAAATTTCCTGTATTTACCAAATCATGAGAGCAAACCACACACAAATCAGAGTTATCATAAAGTCCATCTTTAATTATATGAGCTCCATCACAACCCTGTGACTCTCAGATCAATTCAGTGTCTATCAATGAATTTTCTGAGAGTCCCTTACACATTGCAACTGAGATCACTTATAGCAAAGACACACATAGCCAGACAGCATTGGCCATAATTTATCGTTCAGCTATGTTCTTTTCTCAAACTCAGAATCATAAAACAAATCCTCATATCAATAGGCATATATCACATCCACCCTATCTTGACAAGATCACAGAGACACATTGACTGGCACACAGACATTGTGGAGCCAAGAGATACACGCTTGACCTCTCCCCTCTCTCCGGCCCAAGTAACTTAGTCCTGACAGAAAACACATAACTGCAAACCCGGCCACAGTATTATACAAAAATAAACATTCTGATGAGAAGTAACTTACAAACATATGATGAATATAAAACATCTTACCTATGTTACCAACTAATTCTGATTATTCCCCAACAACGGACAAAGAGACGTCTTCAAGATCGCTTAGCGGAACACAAGTACGCCATACGGGTAGGCAATGAAGACTACCCCATGGCAAGGCACTACAAGTCCCTACACCATGTCAACCCTGCCTCCCTACAAGCTATGGGTATTGATCATATTCCGGCCTCTATTAGAAAAGGGGACCATCTTAAACAGTTAAACCAAAGGGAACGTTTTTGGATTTACAAACTACGGGCCACTAAATACCCTGGTTTAAATGAAGATATGGATTTCTCACCCTTCCTGTAGCGTTGTGATGGGTCCATTTGCTGTCATCTAGTGGACATTTTGCTCAATTGCCCTCAGCTATGGTTAGACTGTTGTTGTTCATGTTTTGCTGTGTTCTAGTGTACTATCTATTGCTTTCTTATTCTTGACACTTCTCCCAGTCATGTTTAGAACTACCTTTTAGTGTTCTGATACTTTTAGCTTGGAGTTGTATTTTTATGATAACATAGCTACAGTATTTTACCTTTTAATGTGTATAGTATTGCTTACTAGTTGTGTCCAATCAACTGTGTAACCACTCCCTGTTCTAATTAGGTATAATTGAAAAGCTGTTCAAAAGAGGACATTGTATTCCTTTTTTTTGTTTTTTTTGTACTCCCTGACGAAGGCCATGCAGCCGAAACGCGTCGGTTTTTAAAAACTTTGTTTCTATTGAACATGCCATACTAATAAAGGCATTTGAATCAATTATATGAAGAGTGCCTTGGTCCTCCTCTCTTTTTGATGACCAATTTACCCCTTTTACCAAAGAGCACCTTCTATCTACCAAAATGTACTATTGTGTACCTTAGTAGCGCTTTCCCTTCCTCCTCTTTCTACCAGAAATATGTTAGCAGTCAATCAGGAGATTAAGAGTTGAATCCTGTGGGTTGCGCTCAGCCCTCTCTCTTTTCCCTGGATCAACACACAGTTGAGTTTGTCAAGACCAATTCCTCCGGATCACAGCGCAAAGTGTTAGCAGTTGGTGTTACTCTTCAATAACACAGACCCCAAAGCAAATCAGGGGGAGGAAAATAGGTTTATTCAAAGAGGAGATGTTATCCTGAGAGGTAGATGTTCATTCTCCCCTGTCCTCAGTGATTCTCTCCTGTGATTCTCTCCACAGAACAAAGGGACAGGATTCAGTTTTATAACCCAGCCCTTGCCTGTGGTTAAGCAATTTGAATTCCTTGCAATAAAACTGGGCCAATGGCCAAATAACCAGTATCCTATTTCAGGCTCCATATATAGACAAATTCCTCCCATGTCTCTGACCCATTGATCATTAATCCCCTATTACAGAAAAAACATTGATCGTTAGTACTCCATTGACTTTTAGTCCTCTTGGCCTTTAGTACTCTATTAACATCTCGACTTCTGCGTTGTGTATTTATTTTTGAAATATTCTTACACATATAATATAGAAAACAATGAAAGTATTTTTGTTAAGATAGGTACATGATTTTAGGAGCCATAAGAGATAATAGTTTTACATAACTTTGTGCGTAGTAAGTAGCCACACCCCGAATGAGGTCAGAGAGCAAGTCAGACTGACGGTACCGTCCCTTTTGGCCAGGGTGCATAAAATGATTGCCAACAGAGATTAACATTAAAGTAGCAGCCCATGTCTAATGTGGTTTAAACGCTGAATCTCATAGACCAGGAAAGATGGGGAGTTGCAGCCCACATCTAAAGTGGTTTAAACACTGAATCTTATCGACCAGGAAACGTGAAGCGGGAGCTACATATTTGAAATTGTTGGAACTTTGAACCTCAACACGAGTGGAGAAATAAACATACCTTCTTTTTGTCCAGAGAGACGGTGAGCTGCAGCTCATGTCCATCGTGGTCCAAATCCTGAATACCAACACAATGGGGCCAGCAGCAACACAATGAAGCCAGCAGCATACCACCCTGCATACCACTGCTGGCTTGCTTCTGAAGCTAAGCAGCGTTGGTCCTGGTCAGTCCCTGGATGGGAGACCAGATGCTGCTGGAAGTGGTGTTGGAGGGCCAGTAGAAGGCACTCTTTCCTTTGGTCTATAAAATATCCCAATGCCCCAGGCCAGTGATTGGGGACACTGCCCTGAGTAGGGTGCCATGTTTCGGATGGGACGTTAAACGGGTGTCCTGACTCTCTGTGGTCATTAAAGATCCCATGGCACTTATCGTAAGATTAGGGGTGTTAACCCCGGTGTCCTGGCTAGATTCCCAATCTGGCCATAAACCATCAAGGTCACCTAATAATCCCCGGTTTACAATTGGCTCATTCATCCCCCTCCTCTCCCTTGTAACTATTCCCCAGGTCGTTGCTGCAAATGAGAATGTGTTCTCAGTCAACTTACCTGGTAACATAAAGGATAAATAAAATAACATAAATGGGGAAAACAAACTCCCCTCTCAGACAATCACTGAGACAGCTGATTAGTATGCAAACTACAGTGGGGCAAAAAAGTATTTAGTCAGCCACCAGTTGTGCAAAAAAGTTCTCCCACTTAAATAGATGAGAGAGGCCTGTAATTTTCATCATAGGTACACTTCAACTATGACAGACAAAATGAGAAAGAAAACCCAGAAAATCACATTGTAGGATTTTTTTATGAATTTATTTGCAAAATATGGTGGAAAATAAGTATTTGGTCACCTTCAAAACAAGCAAGATTTCTGGCTTTCACAGACCTGTAACTTCTTCTTAAAGAGGCCTATCTGTCCTCCACTCGTTACCTGTATTAATGGCTCCTGTTTGAACTTGTTATCAGTATTAAAGACACCTGTCCACAACCTCAAACAGTCACACTCCAAACTCCACTATGGCCAAGACCAAAGAGCTGTCAAAGGACACCAGAAACAAAATTGTAGACCTGCACCAGGCTGGGAAGACTGCATCTGCAATAGGTAAGCAGCTTGGTTTGAAGAAATCAACTGTGAGAGCAATTATTAGGAAATGGAAGACATACAAGACCACTGATAATCTCCCTCGATCTGGGGCTCCACGCTAGATCTCACCCTGTGGGGTCAAAATGATCACAAGAACGGTGAGCAAAAATCCCAGAACCACACGGGGGGGACCTAGTGAATGACCTGCAGAGAGCTGGGACCAAAGTAACAAAGCCTACCATCAGTAACACACTACGCCGCCATGGACTCAAATCCTGCAGTGCCAGACGTGTCCCCCTGCTTAAGCCAGTACATGTCCAGGCCCGTCTGAAGTTTGCTAGAGAGCATTTGGATGATCCAGAAGAAGATTGGGAGAATGTCATATGGTCAGATGAAACCAAAATAGAACTTTTTGGTAAAAACTCAACTCGTCGTGTTTGGAGGACAAAGAACGCTGAGTTGCATCCAAAGAACACCATACCTACTGTGAAGCATGGGGGTGGAAACATCATGCTTTGGGGCTGTTTTTCTGCAAAGGGACCAGGACGACTGATCCGTGTAAAGGAAAGGATGAATGGGGCCATGTATCATGAGATTTTGAGTGAAATCCTCCTTCCATCAGCAAGGGCATTGAAGATGAAACGTGGCTGGGTCTTTCAGCATGACAATGATCCCAAACACACCGCCCGGGCAACGAAGGAGTGGCTTCGTAAGAAGCATTTCAAGGTCCTGGAGTGGCCTAGCCAGTCTCCAGATCTCAACCCCATAGAGGGAGTTGAAAGTCCGTGTTGCCCAGCAACAGCCCCAAAACATCACTGCTCTAGAGGAGATCTGCATGGAGGAATGGGCCAAAATACCAGCAAGAGTGTGTGAAAACCTTGTGAAGACTTACAGAAAACGTTTGACCTCTGTCATTGCCAACAAAGGGTATATAACAAAGTATTGAGATAAACTTTTGTTATTGACCAAATACCTATTTATTTTTCACCATAATTTGCAAATAAATTCATTAAAAATCCTACAATGTGATTTTCTGGATTTGTTTTTCTCCTTTTGTCTGTCATAGTTGAAGTGTACCTATGATGAAAATTACAGGCCTCTCTCATCTTTCTAAGTGGGAGAACTTGCTCAATTGGTGGTGCAGACATGTGCACATATGCACTTAGTGCAGACATGTGCACCACCAAGTCAGAACAGTAGGCAAAATTAAGAGGAGTAAATAGACTAAATTATTAGGGTGAGGCACAGGGCTACTAACACACTTACTTTCTTAGCTACAGTATAAATATCTCCCTGACATATGTGGCATAGTATTTAAGCATTATTTTACAATTAACAACTTCCTGACAAAATTAGAAACGTATAATATCTAAAACTGTAGCTAGATTCTTACCCGTATACATGGATGAAAGCATCACGGCAGACTGCAACCCCTTTTATTACATTTTCAGAGTCAGAGAGTGCCAGCATGGCACGATCGTCCTCCAGAAAATAGTCCATCACAACTTTTTCCCAATTACCTTTGTCGATAGCGCCTGATAAATTCAGGGCAACAATGTTATTGAGAGCAGGAGCAAGATATTTGCAGTTCTCCATGGCTAATGTTACATATTTCGAAAACTGCACTAGAAAGGATTATCTAAGCATAACGAGCATCTCATTTAATAGACACAGGATGCTCCACCCAGACCAATCCAAACTCATCTCTCAGCATGTCCAGCCCACTCATTATCACAGACAATCATGGCTAGCGGGAAGGTTGCTGACTTTTTCTGTGGCTAAACCAACTTAGGCTTGTAATTGAACTATTTTATTCGTATATACAGATGGCATACATGTTTGTTATTAAGGCACATGAAAGTTCACATATTCGAGAAGGCATTTCTGCCAAAAAGCGCATTTTGATTTAAAAAAATGTTTATGTTCAAACATAAACTGTGAAGTTTCTGTGAAGTCGTGACTTGCAACATACACCTAGTTTCCTGAATCGGGTCACATATTACATCATTTATGCAGCAGCATACAATACATTTTTGGACACGTCATGTTGTGCTGTGCTCACTTGAACGGGAAGGTGGTGCAGCAGTCCTTTGGGCAAATGTCATCAAAGTCTGGCATTTTCTGGATTTATGGTGCTTTCAAAACAACTGGGAACTCGGAAAAAGCGAGGTTGAACCATGATGACGTCATTGATCTTCAGGTCCTAGATCTAAAAAAAGACTTCCAAGTTGTCTTGAACTCACTGAAGTCAAGTTTTCGCAGTTCCGAGGTAACAGTTGTTTTGAGCGCGGCACAAATCATGCTTCATTGACAGCATGGCCAATGTTGAATGTTTATAATTTTAAACTTGGAAAAGAGCCCCTTAAACCCAGATTTGGGACCAAACAACCACTGTCACTGATTCCTTCCAAACCACTCATTGTTGAATTTGCAATTTCCAACCTGTTGTGTTCAGTGGCCGATGAGCACCAATACGTTTTTATCTATAATTTCTCTTCATTAATTATTTTCACATGACAAGGAAAGCATTTGCCAGTAGATTGTCAACTTGATTCATGATGATGACTGCTAGCTAAGATTTATTTTGAAAGTATGATGTTGACTTCATCAGTTGAATCAAAGCTACTGTACATATAACGGGATTTGACGTAAATGTACTGTATCTGTGGCCAATGACCTTGAGCCTTCTTGGATGGGCATTTCTAATGTAACTCCATGGCAGCACCCAAAGGGCTTGTCACACCCTGATCTGTTTCACCTGTCTTTGTGCTTTTCTCCATCCCCCTCCAGGTGTCGCCCATCTTCCCCATTATCCCTTGTGTATTTATACCTGTGTTCTCTGTTTGTCTGTTGCCAGTTCATTTTTCTTGTGAAACCTACCAGCGTTTGTTCCTCTACTCCTGTCTGTTTCTTGTGCCTGTTTCCTAGTTCTTCCCGGTTTTGACCCTTATGCCTGCCCTGAGCCTGTCTGCCATTCTATACCTTGCCCCACCTCACTGGATTATTGACCCTTCTGCCTGCCCTGACCCTGAGACTGCCTGCCGTTCTGGACCCTTTGCACCCTCTCTGGATTACTGACCCCTGCCTGCCTTTGACCTGTCTTTTGCCTGCCTCTGTACTATAAATTATTTTTTGTTTCTTCGACACTGTCTGCATCTGGGTCATACCAGACACGTGATAGGGCTCAACCTTTCAAGGTCCACCCTTAGACTTGGCGGTGATGAAGTGTCCCCATGAGTGACAGAACACTGAGCCAATCACGACACTACGCTCCATATTTTCTGCTGGCTTGCCCCACCACCACAGTAAGCACGGAGCTAGGCTGAAACACTTGCATTTTGTAGCTGCCTTACTCAAGAAAACAAAAAAGAGACCACGTTTGTATGTGGCTTTATTAACTCAATGATACATTTTTTCTTTACATTCTTTGCAAACTGATATGTGACACGTATTAATGCCAAAATAACATGCAAAACAGGCAAGCTCCCATTTTTGCTAAAAATCTGGGGCTCAAAACAGGTGGGGCACTGCTTGAGGCGTCGTTTGACATTTCTTAATGTCAGCTTCCAGAACCAAATGTTTTGTGTGCGATTGCCATCGATAGCTATATGTTTTGTACGATTATGAACTTTGCCTGGCCAGGTTTCCCCATATGTTAGGTGTGAATGAGATGTGTAGGATACTGTGTGCACTCCTATCCCTCATTAGTGACCTCATCCCTGCCCTAGTTTTGTCGTGTGGTCAGGTGCCATAAAAAGGGACTTAGGAAAATTGCAATTGGCTCAGAACAGTGCAGCACGGCTGGCCCTTGGATGTACACAGAGAGCTAATAATAATAATATGCATGTCAATCTCTCCTGGCTCAAAGTGGAGGAGAGATTGACTTCATAACTACTTGTATTTATGAGAGGTATTGACATGTTGAATGCACCGAGCTGTCTGTTTGAACTACTGGCGCACAGCTCGGACACAAGACATGCCACAAGAGGTCTCTTCACAGTCCCCAAGTCCAGAACAGACTATGGGAGGCGCACAGTAGTACATAGAGCCTTGACTACATGGAACTCTATTCCATATCAAGTAACTGATGCAAGCAGTAAAATTTTAATTTAAAAAACAGATTAAAAAACACTTTATGGAACAGCGGGGACTGTGAAGCAACACAACCATAGGCACAGACACATGCATACACACACATGATAACATACTCACTATACACACATGTACACATGGATTTTGTATTGTAGATATGTGGTAGTGGTGGAGTAGGGGCCTGAGGGCACATGGTGTGTTGTGAAGCCTGTGAATGTATTGTAATGTTTTTAAAATTGTATAACTACCTTAATCGCCTTTTGGCAGTAGCTAATGGGGATCCATAACAAATACAAATGCCCTGCTCTGCAGTCTGCATGGAGAAACTTATTAATCCCTAACATGCCCTACTGATGCTCACCCATGACCCCAAAAGCCCAACCCCAGGACATTGCTTAAGCATGTGTATAGGATACTGTATGGGGTTAGATTATCCAAATAGGATGAGGAGGATTTTGTTCATAAAAATGATAATCAGTAGTATTGCTATATAATACTTGCATTGTTATCTATTATATACAGATGTCAGTCATAGACTACTAATATAAGACAATAAATAGGATTATAATGTAATCGCGTTCATCTCAATATAGTATTTACTATGGAAGTTAACAAGTTATTTATATATATTTTATTGAAAATGTCAGAATATAATCAAGGCAAATGTTAAAGTCATGTAATTGCTTTTTATTTTATTTAGAATATTTTATTATATATCATAATTATGGATATTTAATATCAATGGAATAATGAAGAATATCCATCTTGGGTCTAATGCCATTATTCTTCCAATTTGGTTTACCATCACTGTTATGGACAGACTCTGCCATGATGTGTCATTTGGTCATCACTTACATGCTGTCAACTCAACTAAAGAACCAATTATAGTGATGAGACACAGGTTGTAAAGCTGGTTAAAGTTTGTTTGAATTGAAGAGCTTGCTCATATTGTAAGATTACTCAGGAAAACAAGACTGGGCAACCAATTATAATAAGGATAGTACTGTCGGAGGACTTGGAAAATAATGAAAGAAGTGCTTTCTATCCCCTTATTCTGCTTGATTGGGTAGGTTTGTTGAGGCCAAGATATTCAAAAACTGCACTTGTAGCCTCGAGCTGCATTATTAATTCATCATAAAAAAAAGAGACGCCGTAAAAAAGGTTTTTCTTGAACATGGACTAGATTGCGGTTCGTTGCGCTTTTTCCAGTGGAGTATGCATGTCTGAACTCACAGGCCAATCTCCCTCCAGGTATGAGAAGTGCGTGGCCTTTCACAGACCCCAGGGCGAAGCTTTTTTTATAAAAGGGAATTGCATATTAGAGACATATGGTGCCGAAACAAATTTTGGAAATAAGCTGTCATCAAATAATCAAATCAGTCATGTTTCAGAGAGCAATAACGGAGGTATGCAAGCAGATATGGCCGGGACCCTTCCTTGTGTGGTTCCTTTGTGCTAGGTAGGCGTGTGGACAAACACAAGGCTACTTACAGATTTCATTTGTCAATTGTGGTCAACAAATGTGATTCACATAGGAGGATTTTAAACGATAACAAAAAATTACTTTTTGATCAGAAATTCAACAATTCATCCGAAACAGTTTGGTGGGTTTATTTCCTATTTTAATTTGAAACAAGGCATATAATTCCTTGCAGGTCAACGGTGAGTGAGATGTATTCATCAATTCCAGAAGGACTGAACATTCCAGATTAACCATGCTATCAAAAACACAGTAAAATGGCCATGTTGTTCATATAGTCAGATTTTTGGTCAGTATTTGTTTTCACCTAGTCAACACCAGTCTATTTCCAGATTTACTTTCATCTGTTTGTTTCCTGTCAAACTATTTCTGTATTTGTCAAAATACCAATTTTGTCTGTAGGAAAAACACCACATTACAAACAGAAGACAAGGAAAATGTAGGGTTAAACGACACGCATGTAACTTTAAATATGAGATTACTACGTTGCCTTTCTCCAGTCAGAAGTGTGAACAGTATGGTCACAGATAAGGCGACTGGTTGCTGATCAATTCCCAGTGGTCCAGATCTGCACTTAGACTAATTCATTGGAGCCTTAGCTAAAACACTGGCTATGTGATGCACACAATGCAAGCACTAGGAAAGACAAGCCAGGCTCCCTGTACCCTGTCTGCGCTCATCCCATCAACGTCAACAGATCACGGTGTCCTCGCAGTCAAGAAGAGCCCAGCAGATAGAGGGAAGGAAAAAAACATGCACCACTCCGCCCACCAAACCCCAGGCTCTGCTTTCCCCCCCCCCCCCCCCCCCCTCCCCCCTCCCCCCAACCCTCCAATCCCAACCCAAGGCCATGCATCCAGGCTGTGCATGACAGCTCGCAACATCCCCTGCCACAACTGTTTTCCCATTGCATCCACTTCCGTGACCCTATCAGCAGCTCAAAAACCTCCCCGCCTGCATCCCACTGACAGAGTGCGCCTCTCACTTTTTTGAACGTGTCAACAATTTCTGTGTGTGTGTGTGTGTACACGTTTGTGTGTGTACATTTGTGTGTATCTGTGTGTTTGCCTCTTCCTCTGCGTAAAAGAGGGGGAAAAGGGCCATGTCATTCTTCCACAACTTAATCAGGAGCTACACACAGGAGCGGGCTGCTGCAGCATGGACCTCCCTGATCCCGATAATGAGGTCCCCTGGCTATGCAGTCAATGAAGTATAATTGACTTGTTCGTCTCTTATTTTCCTAATAGACACTCTGACCCAGAACACGTTTATTTCACTATGAGAAATGTCAAGAAGGATTGGAAGTTTCCTCAGCGTGCCCATTAAAACTGAAGGCATGCCACCCTGTCTCCGGCCAGCCAGGGCTGCCATTGGCTCCCCAGTTCATTATGCAGATGCAAAATGTAAATAAATGATTTCCAGATTTCCTAGGATTTGGAAGGAAGATGTAAGGAGAAAAACTACACAACAAAAGTGGTCTGACAGTTCGGGGCATACAACGAGTTGTTTCTCAGAGAAATAAATCATATTTAGGTAATAATTATAATAAGACATGTCCCTGACTTGAAAACCTGGCGAAGCGCATTGATGTTGTTATAGCTACGTACGTCTCCTTCCTTTCAGGGCGTATCAGAATCAAACAACGCCGTGGATAACATTAGGGACCAAAAGCAAGCAGCAGAGCAGTAAGGCGGGCAAGAGTAAAACCCAGAGACCATGGTCACATGCTTGTGGATCTGAAGGGGAACAGCTGTGCAAATCAGTAGTCTACCATGCTGGTTCATCCACCATGTTTTTTTGGACCAGTCCCCAAAAATATTTTGTACCATACACCGTATTACATTTTTTATTATCTTACGGTATATACCGTATATATATTTTGTTTTTGTTTTCTTTACGTACTGTACAATTACCCGGATTTGTCTGCGTTCATTTCGTTTCATTTGTCCAATTTCTTGGGCTAATATGCAGATTTCAAGAATTTTCTGGCTAGATCCTTGTTACAATATATTAATGTGTATGCTGCTTTGCGTGTACTGTATGATATTCACACGCAACGAATTGCAAGAGATTCAGACATCCAATAATGTTGATATGACAGTGTAGAAGTTGCTTGTGGTTATAGAAAGGATTTCTGCAAGGCCAAAGTTTTGTTTCTTCCATTACTGTGAAGGTCAACACCCTTGGTTTTTCCAGTGTAAAATCAGAGGGGTCGTCATCTGCATAATATGTGCTTCAAGTGTTGTTTCATGTCCTATTAGAGAATCAGGCAGCAGTCTGGGCTCTGTTCTCTTTCTCCCTGCTATATTAGCATGTATTAATGAGATGATTGTGCCTGCCCCGTGTGTCCCCTGAAATTGTATTTTCTGATCAGCCTTTGACTGATTGTGGCACTGAGTCGGTGACGGCGCGGGGACATCATTAAAGTAATTACCACAAGCTCTAGTAGTTGCAGGCAAATAATTCCGCCGGGGTAATTTTTCTGCTGCACAGAGGGGGGAAAATCTCATTTTTCACCAAACATGTCTGCTGTCTGTATTGTGACAGCAGTCAAAGCCAATCAGATTTCCTTCCCACTAGTAGTGTTGTACAATCTGAATAATGGCACACAAAAAAAGCAGAGAAGGAAAAAAATGGTCTGTTTACTACACACACACATACACATACATATATACACATGTGAGCATGAGAAGAATATGATGGTAATTGCGGGATTATAATTCCAGTACTTGATTGTTCAGAGCTATCTGAACGGGTTCCTAACTCTGTAAGAGGAAAGCTGCTAATTCCAGAAGGAGCACTTCATCTTGTTTGTATTGTGTGTCCGTGGTTAATGGAATGATCACATTTTATGACAAAAAGGAGGGCTTGGTGACTATGATAAAACTCCCCGCATGAATATTGATCGAAGTGTTCTGGGAATGGCAGGATGGAATGTAAGGCCATTTCGGATAAGGTTTCATTTGACCAATCCCTTTTCAAAAAGGCTGCAGACATTATGAAAGGTGCCAAAAACCTCTCTCTTGCTGCAGCTTTTCCTCCCTAACATTGGTTATATAATTTTATTCCACTAATGTTGCTCAGTGTTGGCAAACGTAATGACAATGATGATCATATTCCATATTTTTCAAACTGAGTTTTGATTAAACTCTCCTGACGCCACTCAACAGCAGCTCGAATAACAGTACTTGAGCGAGCCGGGCACCTATTGGTGATATCACTGAAGTGCCCTTGTGATGGCTTTCCTCATTCGACGGTGTTCTTGGTAAAAACCTCTATTAAAAAAAATAAACAATCCATCTAGATTCAATTCATGCAAAATAGACCGACGGGGGAGAACTGGTGAAAGGAAGAGAGATGGAGAAACAAAGAAAAACAATAGTCGTGTGACTGTGAAACACGGATCATCAAATGGACGTGAGTGTCAGCGGCCACTTCAGACCAGAGACTGGGAGAACAGAGTGTATCCAGTCCCAGAGGATCAATCCTGAATGCACACAGGCTAATAGTCTAGCCATTCACATGCCCTACATGAGAGCACACTCTCTGTGTATGAGGCCAGCTTGTAGTTTGGGGAGGACACCTAGCGATTTTCCCCTCACAGCTAATAATCAGGTATTCACACAGACGTTATCCTTTAATTCAACCCTGTCGCTATCAAGGGGTTTATTAACCCTGTAATTGAACAGTTTATTTACCAAACACTTTATCTGCCCATTTTTCCTGTGTACTTTTTCATCAGAAATTCATGCTTATTAGGTACCTTTATGGGTGTGTAAAATCTTACTGTCCTCAGATTTTATATACATAGATTTTAAATGTGCATTACAATTGGTTTTGTTGCCAAATATATCCATTGTTTATCTGGAAAGGAATGTTTGTGTCCTGTATATTTCACATGCAAATTCAACATAAATCTAGCCTCATGCTACAGCGTTTGGTTAGAGTAAGGCCTCGTCCCAAATGACACCCTATTCCCTGTATAGTGCACTACTTTTGACCAGAGCTCAGATCTCATATTACTGTATTGATAATTTTTTTATATGACATATACAGTGGGGCAAAAAAGTATTTAGTCAGCCACCAATTGTGCAAGTTCTCCCACTTGCAAATTATGGTGGAAAATAAGTATTTGGTCACCTACAAACAAGCAAGATTTCTGGCTCTCTGTAACTTCTTCTTTAAGAGGCTCCTCTGTCCTCCACTCGTTACCTGTATTAATGGCACCTGTTTGAACTTGTTATCAGTATAAAAGACACCTGTCCACAACCTCAAACAGTCACACTCCAAACTCCACTATGGCCAAGACCAAAGAGCTGTCAAAGGACACCAGAAACAAAATTGTAGACCTGCACCAGGCTGGGAAGACTGAATCTGCAATAGCTAAGCAGCTTGGTTTGAAGAAATCAACTGTGGGAGCAATTATTAGGAAATGGAAGACATACAAGACCACTGATAATCTCCCTCGATCTGGGGCTCCACGCAAGATCTAACCCCGTGGGGTCAAAATGATCACAAAAACGGTGAGCAAAAATCCCAGAATCCCAGTGAATGACCTGCAGATAGTTGGGACCAAAGTAACAAAGCCTACCATCAGTAACACACTACGCCGCCATGGACTCAAATCCTGCAGTGCCAGACATGTCCCCCTGCTTAAGCCAGTACATGGCCAGGCCCGTCTGAAGTTTGCTAGAGAGCATTTGGATGATCCAGAAGAAGATTGGGAGAATGTCATATGGTCAGATGAAACCAAAATATAACTTTTTGGTAAAAACTCAACTCGTCGTGTTTGGAGGACAAAGAATGCTGAGTTGCATCCAAAGAACACCATACCTACTGTGAAGCATGGGGGTGGAAACATCATGCTTTGGGGCTGTTTTTCTGCAAAGGGACCAGGAAGACTGATCTGTGTAAAGGAAAGGATGAATGGGGCCATGTATCGTGAAATTTTGAGTGAAATCCTCCTTCCATCAGCAAGGGCATTGAAGATGAAATGTGGCTGGGTCTTTCAGCATGACAATGATCCCAAACACACCGCCCGGGCAACGAAGGAGTGGCTTCGTAAGAAGCATTTCAAGGCCCTGGAGTGGCCTAGCCAGTCTCTAGATCTCAACCCCATAGAAGATCTTTGGAGGGAGTTGAAAGTCTGTGTTGCCCAGCAACAGTCCCAAAACATCACTGCTCTAGAGGAGATCTGCATGGAGGAATGGGCCAAAATACCAGCAACAGTGTGTGAAAACCTTGTGAAGACTTACAGAAAACGTTTGACCTCTGTCATTGCCAACAAAGGGTATATAACAAAGTATTGAGATAAACTTTTGTTATTGACCAAATACTTATTTATTTTCCACCATCATTTGCAAATAAATTCATTAAAAATGCTACAATGTGATTTTCTGGATTTGTTTTTCTCCTTTTGTCTGTCATAGTTGAAGTGTACCTATGATGAAAATTACAGGCCTCTCTAATCTTTTTAAGTGGGAGAACTTTCACAAATTTTCACAATACTTTTTTGCCCCACTGTACATGTCTGTCATTTAATAACCCATGACTAGACGGGGGGGGGGGGGGGGGGTGGAGCATACCAATCTCTTTCATAAAGTCTTTAAACAAAAAAGCTCATTTACCAACATTTCTGAAAATGGACATATAGCAATTGTATCATTAGTTTTCCTCCATGAAATCTCCGATCTTCCCCACAAACGATCAATTTCAGCCCAGAAAACGTGCTTGGTTTCAATGACATTTTGTATTTTGACATAAAATAAAGGCCTCTGTGTGTGTGTGTGTGTGTGTGTGTGTGTGTGTGTGTGTGTGTGTGTGTGTTGGGGGATTGTGGAGGGGGTTCACAGATGCTGTGGAGTGTTTGTGCTAGTTTGTGCCCTAGGACCTGATCTGGTTCCTGGACGCAGACAATCAGGAGGTCCATGAACACATGCCACCCGGACCCCCGTCTTAACCACATTCATATCAGTCTGTACACGCACAAACGCACACATGCACACACACCGTAAACTGGCACAAACACAATTACATCCATAAAATCCATACTGTGTGAACCTTGCAGGAAAGAGTTACCCTAGCACAGAGCTATTTCAAATATTTTACAGACTTACAACAACTATTCAATCTGTGATATTTCATTGATATCGCACAACGGAGACAACTCAGGGAGTCTACTCAGGAAGCCCACTCCTAGCGCAAAGCTACTCCATCAAATAATTCAAAAACTTTCACCAACTTTTCCCTTTCTGGCACATAAGGTCATCAGATGAAGTGGGACAATAAGATCAGTATTTTATCATCATAAAGTGAGGTCCATGTAAGAAACTATGTTTGGGGAATCTATTCTAATTTAACTGTGGAACTTGGATAAATTCCTTGTCTTGTGCAAGCAGATGAAGTGTTTTATTCAGCTTGTGTGTTCGGTACAATCGTTTGCTTTCAAAATGGAAAAATCTTATTTTGTCTTCACTTAGACTCAATGGCTTAACTGAGGCCACATTTTATAGACTTAATACAATGGAACTCTGGAGAAGGTGCATTTGAATGACGAGCAAGGTCTTCAGGACGAAGTATGCCCCTGTACCTCTATTTGAATGTGAGGATTCATGTAGATTTGTTCAGGTACCGAAGCTTGTATTGGTACATTCCCAGCTAACGGCTATTGCCTCTCAAAACACTTCCAAAAAGCAACATTATCAGAACTTCAGGGAAAGGTTCCTTGGACATTAAACCATGACATTTCCTTTGTCAGATGATTTCTCCTGCTAACAATGTTAGGACTCAGGTGAATCACATAAAACAATAGTCCCCTTATGTTCTCATAACGTTTCGAGCTGTATTTGTGGTTGGTAAGAATGAATGCAGATAGATGGATGAGGTTGGGCAAATGGCATTGTCAAAGAACCACTGTGGACATTTGTGTGAGTGTGTGTGTGTATATATTTCTCTGTGTGTGTGTGTGTGTGTGTGTGTGTGTGTGTGTGTGTGTGTGTGTGTGTGTGTGTGTGTGTGTGTGTGTGTGTGTGTGTGTTCATACATGCATGTGTGTGTGTGTGTGTACGTGGGGCACGCTTATAAGTGTTCCGTGTCTGTCTGTCTGTCTCTGCCTGTGTGCCTGTCTGCTTGTGTGTGAGTGGGAGCGCGTGTTGAACATGTGCTGGCGTTCTCAGAGAAACAGCAGGGCCCTAATAAGGACTAGCCTTGGATGGCAGCTGGTAAACTCTGTCCTACAGAATAGGTGTCCTTTATCCACACACAAAGGAATGCAAATTAGCCCCCGTGCAGAGTGGAGGCTGAGAACGGATCCACATGGCACACACTCTTCCACGGCTCGAGAGCCGCTCCGCAATGCAACTTCCCTCAAAAAAAAGAAACAAACAGGACAAACAACAAGGCCCACCCATACAGGTGTGTGTGTGTGTGTGTGTGTGTGTGTGTGTGTGTGTGTGTGTGTGTGTGTGTGAGAGAGAGAGAGAGAGAGAGAGAGAGCGGGTTTCTGGGCTCACTGGATAATTTTCTTCTCTATGACGAGGAGTCTAGTAGACTAGTCTAGGAACCTACTCCTGCTGCTCTCCGTATACTTAAACACACAAACACACACACACGCACACACTTAAATCACTTTCCTCCAAAACCCACCTGAGAGCTGACTATTGAGTACCTCCTCGTGCCCTCACAGGCTGCCAGTGCTTTGGTTCATTTGAAAATGACACTCTAGCTCTAACATGGTAGTAGTCTCAATGTGTATAAATGAACTAACTATGTTAATGTAAGGCCACTTTAACCAAAAAATCTGGTGGTTTTCTGGTTCTTAGAAATCTCAAGTGCACCTCTTCACCCATATATGCTCTACTACAGGCTAGACTGCTTCAGATTTGTTCAGCCTTTTTTAGAATGATTCCTGCTTAGATTTATTCCATGCTAATTTAATGCTGGTATTCATCCAGAAAAAAATCCAGGGCTTCCTAAACAACACAATGAAGGCAGTGTGGGTGACGAAGGTTACGTCTGTGTCCATGCTTGTGTGTGCACGCTATGAGTGTTGCTTTTTACAAGCTTTTTACAAGCTTTTTTTGTAAAAAGCTACATTCACACACACACACACACACACACACACACACACACACACACACACGCACACACACAAAAAAAAAAACATACATTCACTCGCCAAGATGGCCCATTAAGGCAGTCAGTCAAAGACATCAAAAGAGGGTTGGAGCTGTTTTCTGGGTGGTGGAGGATAAGGACAAGATGGGACACTATGTTGAATCTCTAGGAGTGTCACTTTATGTAATGGAGAAGTGGTGGATGGTATTCATCCAGCTGAGAGAGTAGATAGAGGAGACTTCAATGAGACTTGGGTAATCACAGCACATGTGGATCTCAGAACTGTGAGTGGGACTGGAGGTGTGCGTTGGTGCTGCTCTTCCTCATTCAGACCAAGGGAAGTACTTTCCTTGACTTCAAGAACATCTCTATAATGTTACAAGACAAAGATCTCATTACATGTAATTATAGATGGCCAGCATTAAAGGAAGAAAACCCTCCCTCCCTCTCTTTGTCCAGCCTCCAGTACTTTCATCCTCTCACTCTGCACAAGAGGATTAGAGAAGGGTTGGGGGGGGGGCAGACACTGATCATGGACGCTGATGCTTTACTGCACTTCCATTCATATGGAGTGGCTCACTTGCTGGCAGCAATTACTGAAAACTGGGCCCTCTGACTGACTGGCTGATTGAGTGAGTGACTCTCTGTGGTACTCCTTGTTTTCCTTTCTTGATTTTCTCCCTGTGTTCCTTATTGTATTATATACTGTGTAACAGGTTCAGTTCTACCTGCTACAATGGTAACGCCATATTGTAGATGTTGTAGAGTACTGATCAGTTTGTGGGTCTATATCTGTAGTCGTATTACTCTATACTCTATACATTGCATTTAACACTATGATCTGGTTTCCTAGACAAAGATTAAGCCTAGTCTTGTACTAAAAAGCATTTTCAATTGAGATTCTCCATTGAGCTTTTTTACATTTTTAAATTTCACCTTTATTTAACCAGGTAGGCTAGTTGAGAACAAGTTCTCATTTGCATCTGCAACCTGGCCAAGATAAAGCATAGCAATTCGACACATACAACAACACAGAGTTACACATGGAATAAACAAAACATAGTCAATAATACAGTAGAAAAAAAGAAAACAAAAAGTCTATATACAGTGAGTGCAAATGAGGTAAGATAAGGGAATTAAGGCAATAAATAGGCCATGGTGGCAAGTAATTACAATATAGCAATTAAACACTGGAATGGAAGATGTGCAGAAGATGAATGTGCAAGTAGACTGGTGTGCAAAGGAGCAAGATAAATACATAAATACTGTATGGGGATGAGGTAGGTAGATAGATGGGCTATGTACAGGTGCAGTGATCTGTGAGCTGCTCTGACAGCTGGTGCTTAAAGCTAGTGAGGGAGATATGAATCTCCAGCTTCAAAGATTTTTGCAGTTCGTTCCAGTCATTGGCAGCAGAGAACTGAAAGGAAAGACGACCAAAGGAGGAATTGGCTTTGGGGGTGACCAGTGAGATATACCTGCTGGAGTGCGTGCTATGAGTGGGTGCTGCTATGGTGACCAGTGAGCTGAGATAAGGCGGGGCTTTACCTAGCAGAGACTTGTAGATAACCTGTAGCCAGTGGGTTTGGCGAAGCGTATGAAGCGAGGGCCAACCAACGGGAGCATACAGCTCGCAATGGCGGGTAGTGTAGGGGCTTTGGTGACAAAAAGGATGGCACTGTGATAGACTACTCAACAAACTGGAGGCAGAGTGTTGGAGGCTATTTTATAGATGACATCACCGAAGTCGGTAGGATCGGTAGGATGGTCAGTTTTACGAGGGTATGTTTGGCAGCATGAGTGAATGCTTTGTTGCGATATAGGAAGCCAATTCTACATTTCATTTTGGATTGGAGATGCTTATTGTGAGTCTGGAAGGAGAGTTTACAATCTAACCAGACACCTAGATATTTGTAGTTGTCCACGTATTCTAAGTCAGCGCCGTCCAGAGTAGTGATGCTGGACAGGCGAGCTGGTGCGGGCAGTGATCGGTTGAATAGCATGCATTTAGTTTTTCCTGCGTTTAAGAGCAGTTGGAGGCCACGGAAGGAGAGTTGTATGGCATTGAAGCTTATCTGGAGGTTAGTTAACACACTGTCCAAAGAGGGGCCAGAAGTATACAGAATGGTGTCGTCTGCGTAGAGGTGTACCAGAGAATCACCAGCATCAAGAGCAACATCATTGATGTATACAGAGAAGAGAGTCGGCCCGACGATTGAACCCTGTGGCACCCCCATAGAGACTGCCAGAGGTCCGGACAACAGGCCCTCCGATTTGACACACTGAACTCTATCAGAGAAGTAGTTGGTAAACCAGGCGAGGCAATCATTTGAGAAACCAAGGCTGTCGAGTCTGCCAATAAGAATGTGGTGATTGACAGAGTCGAAAGCCTTGGCCAGGTCGATGAATGCGGCTGCACTCTTATGTCTCTTATGATGTAATTTAGGCCCTTGAGCGTGGCTGAGGTGCACCCATGACCAGCTCTGAAACCAGATTGCATAGCGGAGAAGGTACGGTGGGATTCAAAATGGTTGGCAATCTGTTTGTTAACTTGGCTTTCGAAGACCTTAGAAAGACAGGGTAGGATAGATATAGGTCTGTAACAGTTTGGGTCTAGAGTGTCAACCCCGTTGAAGAGGGGGATGACCGCGGCAGCTTTCCAATCTTTGGGAATCTCAGACGATACGAAAGAGAGCTTTGACAGGCTAGTAATAGGAGTTGCAACAATTTCGGCAGATAATTTTAGAAAGAGAGGGTCCAGATTGTCTAGCCCGGCTGATTTGTAGGGTCCAGATTCTGCAGCTCTTTCAGAACATCTACTATCTGGATTTGGGTAAAGTAGAAATGGGGGGGGCTTTGGCGGGTTTCTGAGGAGGGTGCTGGGCAGTTGACCGGGGTAGGGGTAGCCAGGTGGAAAGCATGGCCAGCCATAGAGAAATGCTTATTGAAATTCTCAATTAAAGTGGATTTATCGGTGGTGACAGAGTTTCCTAGCCTCAGAGCAGTGGGCAGCTGGGAGGAGGTGCTCTTATTCTCCATGGACTATACAGTGTTTGCACTTTTTTGAGTTAGTACTACAGGATGCAAATTTCGGTTTGAAAAAGCTAGCCTTAGCTTTCCTAACTGCCTGTGTATATTTGTTCCTAATTTCCCTGAAAAGTTGCATATCACGGGGGCTATTCGATGCTAATGCAGAACGCCACAGGATATTTTTGTGCTGGTCAAGGGCAGACAGGTCTGGAGTGAACCAAGGACTATATCTATTCCTAGTTCTACATTTTTGAATGGGCCATGTTTATTTAAGATGGTGAGGAAGGCACTTTTAAGGAATAGCCAGGCATCATCTACTGACGGGATGAGGTCAATGTCATTCCAGGATACCCCGGTCAGGTCAATTAGAAAGGCCTGCTCGCAGAAGTGTTTTAAGGAGCGTTTGACAGTGATGAGTGGAGGCTGTTTGACCGCTGACCCATTACGGATGTAGACAATGAGGCAGTGATCGCTGAGATCTTGATTGAAAACAGCAGAGGTGTATTTGGAGGGTGAGTTAGTTAGGAGTACATCTATGAGGGTGCCCGTGTTTACGGATTTGGAGTTGTACCGGGTAGGTTCATTGATCATTTGTGTGAGATTGAGGGCATCAAGCTTGGATTGTAGGATGGTGTTAAGCATGTCGCAGTTTAGGTCACCTGGTAGCACAAGCTCAGAAGGTAGATGGGGGGCAATCAATTCACATATGGTATCGAGGGCACAGCTGGGGGCAGAGGGAGGTCTATAGCAAGCGACAACAGTGAGAGACTTGTTTCTGGAAAGGTGAATTTTTAGAAGTAGAAGCTCGAATTGTTTGGGTACAGACTTGGATAGTAATACAGAACTCTGCAGGCTATCTTTGCAGTAGATTGCAACACCGCCCCCTTTGGCAGTTCTATCTTGACGGAAAATGCTATAGTGGGTGATGGAGAGTTCAAGGTTTTTGGTGGTTTTCCTAAGCCAGGATTCAGACATGACTAAGACATCTGGGTTGGCAGAGTGTGCTAAAGCAGTGAGTAAAACAAACTTAGGGAGTAGGCTTCTAATGTTAACATGCATGAAACCAAGGCTTTTACGGTTCCAGAAGTCAACAAAGGAGAGCACCTGGGTAGTGGGAGTGGAGCTAGGCACTGCAGAACCTCTACATCACCAGAAGAACAGAGGAGAAGTAGGATAAGGGTACGGCTAAATGCTATACGAACTGGCTGTCTAGCACGTTCGGATCAGAGAGTAAAAGGAGCAAGTTTCTGGGCACGATAGCATAGATTAAAGGCATAGTGTACAGACAAAGGTAAGGTAGGATGTGAGTACATTGGAGGTAAACCTAGGCATTGAGTAATGATGAGAGAGATGTAGTCTCTAGAGACGTTTAAACCAGGTGATGTCATCGCATATGTAGGAGGTGGAACAACATGGTTGGTTAGGGCATACTGAGCAGGACTAGAGGCTCTACAGTGAAATAAAACAGATCCAGATTATGTCGGTATTCCAGACGTAGAGGATCGGCGGGGTTCCGTGCCCCGTACCGGCAGTAGAAGGGATCCAGATATTGTAGCCCAGGAGTGAGCCGGGAGATGGTTCTAGCATGGGCTAGCCCCAGGCTAGTAGGTGCTAGCTCCGGGACGGAAACGTTAGCCTGGAGTAGTCAACCCTGGTTGCGGTTAGTTAGCTGTGATGATCCAGATGAAAAGGTTCAGAGTTTGTGGTAGGAATTCGGGGATATGGAGAGAAAAATAGGTCCGGTATGCTCTAGTTTGAAACGCGTTGTACGAACTGGCGAGAGCTTTCCAGGCTAAAGGTTAGCTGATGACTGCTAGCAGTGGTTAGCTGACTGATACCTGGTAGCTAGTTAGCTAGCTAGCTTCAGTTGAGGTATTCCAGTTCGGAGGTAAATAGAAATACTTTAGGGAGGAAAGAAACAAACCCACACCACATTGGGTGAGGCGGGTTGCAGGAGAGTATTTTGAAGTTGAGGTTTAGTAAAAATATTAAGAAGAACGCAAAGAAAAAGATATACACACATGGAACGAAACAAGACAAAGACAAGACGTCTGACTGCTACGACATCTTGGATTCAAATTGCTTATAGTCCAGGACTAGGCTTAGGAAATTGTCCCTATAAATTACACTGCACTATTGAATCTACTATTACATCTCAGTGTAGAATACTGTTGAGAGTGTGGGTGTTGGGTGTTGTGTGTTGTGTGTGTTGTGTGTGTTGTGTGTGTGTGTGTGTGTGTGTGTGTGTGTGTGTGGCGTGTGTGTATGGCCTGCTCCCTCTCACCAGGCATTGGCCCGGCCTAGGCTGGTGCAACAGGCAGGCCTGTCAACAGCAGAGCAGAGCACAATGGACTCTTCCTCTGGCTGCCTTTGTATATGTCACTCTAGGAACAGCATAATCAACCCCCAGTGTCACCACCAGCTGTTCCCGCAGGCCAAATTAAAATAAACAACTAGGAAGGGACAAGGCCAAGGTAGAAAAAGTGAGAGGGAGAGTGTAAGAAAAGGACAGCGCTTGTGCTCAGCGATACAAAAATTAAATTGTTCAGTGTCATTTAGCCTGTCAAAGCAGCGTCTGTGAGGGCTGCATGGTGAATGGAGGAGCGGGATAAAGCACAAATTGAGCTGGCGATTGAAGTAGAAAGATGCAGACTCCTCTCCTCGATGTCTCTGTGCATAGCCATGGGAAGATGGGTGACCATATTTAAAATACCCAAATGCGGGACACAGAATGATTTTATGGCACATTAGTGGGACAGTGTCGTATACATAAACAAAAACATTTGGTTGATCTCAGGGAATGTAAAACAGTTAGGAAGGGAAACGTAAAACGGGATTGAGTGGAGTAGCAGTAAATATGTTGAATGAGCAACTAATAAGCATGGAGAGCCTCACAATTGTGACAAAATGACCTTATATCTTTCAGTCTAATACTGCCATTTACTTACATTTGTAGATCTTTATCAGAACAACCCAATTCCCTGCACCTATCCCGTAACAGTAAAACATAAATATTTTTTAAACATGCTTTTTTGTAAGGATGTAGTTAGGCCTACTGTCTTCTTCAAGTTTAGTTGGAGCAAAGATGATGTACAGTATATTCTGACAAGATATACATGTCTCTCCGCCCTAACGATGTTGCCCGTGCGACAGAAGGCTGCATTGGCCCACTAATACAGGACTAACAAAGTCCCAGTGCACTACTCTGTGAAGAAAATAAATCTATCTAAAAATACATATTATTTTTTTTATTTTTTTAATTCAGATTTATCAGAGGTAGTACGCTCAGAGCCCCTACTTCCCGCGGCTATGTCTTCTGTGCATCTCCTCTGTAGAACTGGTGGTCTACACAAGAAGGCCAGAGAATTTTTATGACATGACCAAAACATAACCTGCATCAGTCCATGCCAGACTTAACAGAAAAGCTCAAAGCCCAAAGGCAAGGACATAGAGGGAGACATAAACATTCACAGGTAGCTTACAGTATGAGTACATGCCAAAGAAGAAGAATTTTAGCAGTTTAGTGCAGCTACGTTATTTGCAATGGGAAAAGAGGCTGAACAGAAAGGAAAAGAAGACCACTGGCTGACATTGCTCTTGATAATGAAATAATTATAAAGAAACCTATTACATCTCAAGTGTTTCTGTCATAACGAGTACAGCAATAAAAAGGTTGTCCTTGGAAAACTCACAAAGGACATGAATGGGAATTTGAGACAATCCTAGACAAAAGACCACTTTCACATGTATGGAAGCAACATGTTTCCAGTTTTTTTAGGTCACAAGCAGGTTAGTTTCAAAGTAAATGTAACATTTTCTTATACATTTTTCAAACTTCCCAAGTCAAAGGCAGTATATGTGAATGTATGTACATAATATGTATGTACATAATCCAGTATACAGTATACACGTTTCAGTATATTACACGATTCATCATGTATTGGTCTTGTGGCATGGTGACAACTCTCCACCCTCTTGTTGAGTGCCCTCTCACTATCCTCACTAGCACAGATGTCCTGTGATCTCCTGTATTTCTGAATAATACTGACAAAACCACCAAAATTATGATATATGCATGTGCCATTGATTTTATCACTCTTTGGTACTCCGGTATTCCTATTATAATGTGTATTTTAGTACAATAGCTAGATATGGCAGGAATAAAGGACAGCCTTTCATCTCCTTGTCAAAGGTAGGCTGTCTTCCAAATGACGTATTCTATAGTTAAAAGGCCATGTGGCTAATCAGTCTATTATATGGGGCTAATAGATGACCAGTAATTGCAACTAATAACTTATTACTCATCTATACAAATGTTCTAATAGCATGTATTTAGAAGACAATTCCTTCAATGGGAAAATAAAAAAACCTTTTCAGGAGCCAGACATAGAGCAACACAAAAAAACTGCCACAAAGAAACCTTACAACCTGTAGCATGTATTTTTTCTTAGCAGGATTAATATATAACCTAATTCAAGTCATCTGAAACCCCTGTCTCTTCTTCATCTCTACCACAGCAGCCTCCCAGGGCTTTGTTTGGTTGTCCCACTTGAATGAGGCGGTGCAGGGAATTAAATCTAATGTTCTTTACCCCCTTCTCTTCTCTGTCCCGCTAGGCCTTTAGATAGACAGACTAGCGAGGACCAGAGGAGTGGACAGTGTCACGTTCGCTGGAATAATTATCGGACCAAATTGCAGCGCGATATGGTTTCCACATAATTTTTATTTGAAAACGCACAAAACAACAAAGAAAGAACGAAACAAACAACAAACTGTGACTACAGAGGTGCTACGTGCACTAACTCAAAACAATATCCCATAAAACACAGGTGGAAAAAATTCTACTTAAATATGATCCACAATTAGAGACAACGATAGCCAGCTGCCTCAATTGGGAATCATACCAAACACCAACATAGAAAAACTAAACTAGAACCCCACATAGAAAATAATAACTACAAAACCCCCCAGTCACGCACTGACCTGCTATACCATAGAAAAACAAAGGCTCTCTATGGTCAAGGCGTGACCCCCCCCCCGCAAAGGTGTGGACTCCGGCCGCAAATCCTGAAACAAATGGGGAGGGGGGGGTGATTAGTGTCAGTGGCTGCTCTGGTGCAGGTCGTAGCCCCCACTCAGCTTGCGGATCCGCCAGCATCGGTGGCGGCTCTGGTGCGGGATGAAGAACCCGCTCATCCAGCGGATCCGCCAGCATCAGGGGCGGCTCTGGTGCGGGTCGAAGAATCCGCTTATCCCGCGGATCCGCCAGCATCAGGGGCGGCTCTGGTGCGGGTCGAAGAACCCACTTATCCTGCGGATCCGCCAGCATCAAGGGTGGCTCTGGTGCAGGCCGAAGAACACGCTCATACCGTGGATCCAGCCATGGACCCGGGCAGAACACTGTGCCTGGACTGGACCTCGGTATCAAGGAAGGTTCCGGACCATTGACCGTTGCAGGAGGTTCCGGACCGTGGACCGTCTCAGGAGGTTCCGGACCGTGGACCATCTCAGGAGGTTCCGGACCGTGGATCGTCATTGGAGGTTCCGGACTGTGAAACGTCGCCGGAAGCTCTGGATTGGGGACCGTCGCCGGAAGCTCTGGACTGGGGACCGACGCCGGAAGCTCTGGACTGGGGACCGTCGCCGGAAGCTCTGGACTGGGGAGGCGCACTGGAGGCCTGATGCGCGGGGCCTCAGGGCGAGTGCGAGTTGCAGGCACGGGACGCATCGGACTGGGAAGGCGCACTGGAGGCCTAGTGTGCGTGGAGCCGGCACAGCTGGTGCCAGACTGGTGACACGCACTTCAGGGCGAGTGCGGGGAGCAGGCACAGAACGTACCTGACTGGGAACACGCACTTCAGGGAGAGTGCGAGGAGCAGGCACAGGACTTCCCGGACTGGAGACACGCACTCCAGGGAGAGTGCGAGGAGCAGGCACAGGACGTACCGGACTGGGGACACGCACTTCAGGGAGACTGAGAGGAGGAGACACATGACACACCGGACTGGAGAGGTGCACTTGAGGCCAGAAGCGTGGAACCGGCACAGGTTGCAAGGACGGGTTGTGTCAGCTTTACACTCCAGACCACCTCCACAGCCCAGTACGTCCTGTGCCTGCTCCCCGCACTCGCCCTGAGGTGCGTGTCCCCAGCCCAGTACAACCAGTGCCAACACCACGCACCAGGCTTCCTGTGCGTCTCCAGAGCCCTGTACGCCCTGTTCCTCCTCCTCACACTCGCCCTGAGGTGTGTGTCTCCAGCCCGGTACCACCAGTGCCGGCACCAGGCCATCAGTGCGCCTCCAGGGTCCAGTACTTCCTGTTCCTACTCCTCGCACAGAGGTACGTGTCCCTAGCCCAGTACCTCCAGTACCGGCATCACACACCAGGCCTATAGTGCGACTCGGCAGTCGAGTACGCCCTGTTCCTTCTCCCCGCACTCGTCCTGAGGTGCGGGTCCCCAGCCCGGTACCACCAGTGCCGGCACCACGCACCAGGCCTATAGTGCACCTCGGCAGTCCAGTACGCCCTGTTCCTCCTCCCCGCACTCGCCCTGAGGTGCGTGTCCTCGGCCCAGTACCACCAGTGCCGGCACCACGCACCAGGCCTACAGTGCGCCTCGCCAGTCCAGAGATTCCGGCAACAGTACCCTGTCCAGAGAGTCCGGCAACAGTACCCAGCCCAGAGCGTCCGGCGACAGTACCCAGCCCAGAGCGTCCGGCTACAGTACCCAGTCCAGAGCATCCGGCAACAGTACCCAGTCCTGAGTGTCCGGCAACAGTACCCAATCCAGAGCGTCCAGAAACAGTACCCAGTCCAGAGCGTCCAGCAACAGTCTACAGACTGGAACCTCTTATGACGGGCCGCAAACCGGAACCTCCTACGTCGGGCCGCAGACCGGAACCTCCTACGTCGGGCCGCAGACCGGAACCTCCTACGTCGGGCCGCAGACCGGAACCTCCTACGTCGGGTCACAGTCCGGAACCTCCTACGACGGGTCACAGTCCGGAACCTATCACGACGGGTCGCAGTCCGGAGTCTACTACGACGGGTCGCAGTCCGGAACCTACCACGACGGGTCACAGTCGGGTCACCAGAGTCTCCCTCCAGTCTGGATTCGCCAGAGTCTCCCTCCTGTCCTGAGCCGCCAGAGTCTCCCTCCTGTCCGGAGCCACCAGAGCTGTCAGCCAGCCAGGAGCCGCCAGAGCAGTCAGCCAGCCAGGATCCTCCAGAGCCTTCAGCCAGCCAGGAGCCGCCAGAGCCGTCAGCCAGCCAGGGGCCGCCAGAGCCGTCAGCCAGCCAGTAGCCGCCAGAGCCGTCAGCCAGCCAGGAGCTGCCAGAGCCGTCAGCCAACCAGGAGCTGCCGATGCCGCCTGTCACGCCGGCGATGCTGGAATCTCCCTCCTGTCTGGAGCTGCCAGAGCCGCTCCTCAGTCCAGTGACGCCCTCTACGATGATCTTCAGTCCGGGGCCCGCTGCAGGGTCCCCGCTCCAGAGGCGCCACCTAAGTGGGCCAAGACTGAGGTAGAGCAGGGTCCATGTCCTGCACCCGAGCCGCCGCCATGAAGAAGGCCCACCCGGACCCTCCCCTTTAGATTAGGTTTTGCGGCCGGAGTCCACACCTTTGTGGGGGGGTACTGTCACACCCTGACCTGAGTATTCTTTGTTTTCTTTATTGTTTTGGTTAGGTCAGGGTGTGACATGGGTGATGTACAGTATGTGTTTTTTGTACTGTCTAGGGGTTTTGTAGGTTTTTGGGGTTGTTTACTATCTAGGTGTTTATATATGTCTATGGTTGCCGAGATTGGTTCTCAATTAGAGGCAGGTGTGTATCGTTGTCTCTGATTGGGAACCATATTTAGGCAGCCATCTTCTTTGGGTATTTCATAGGTTATTGTCTATGTCTATGTCTAGTTGCCTGTGTTTGCACTAGTATTATATAGCTACACGTTCGGTTTGTTGTTTTTGTATAGTTTGTTAAGTGTTCTTCGTCTTCATTAAAAATAATGTATTCACATCACGCTGCGCCTTGGTCTCCTCACTATGACGATCGTGACACTGGGTTAACTGATCTATGAGAACGTGTTGAGGTTGTTATCAGGGAATAGGTCAAATTAAGAGCTGTGGCGCACATTTGGATGTATGGTTTCAGCTCTAATTTGATCTGTTAAAGGGACAATCTGCACTTAAAACAATAACAAATGGCACTCCCCACCACTCTTTTGGTAAAACGCTGAGCGGGAGAAATGTCTCAATTCATGGCAGAGCTATGGATGCAAGGACTGACCATACGGTACACCTGTATTTGGGGAGTTTCTCCCATTATTCTCTGCAGAGCCTCTCAAGCTCTGTCAGGTTGGATGGGGAGTGTCACTGCACAGATATTTTCAGGTCTCTCCAGAGACCCCTGCGTTGTCTTGGCTGTGTGCTTAGGGTCGTTGTCCTGTTGGAAGGTGAACCTTCACCCCCAGTCTGAGGTCTTGAGTGCTCTGGAGCAGGTTTTCATCAAGGATCTCTCTGTACTTTGCTCCGTTTATTTTTCCCTCGATTCTGAGTAGTCCCCAGTCCCTGCCGCTGAAAAACATACCCACAGCATGATGCTGCTATCACCATGCTTCACCTTAAGGATGGTGCCATGTTGCCTCCAGACATGACACTTGGCATTCAGGCCAAAGAGTTCAGTCTTGGTTTCATCAGACCAGAGAATCTTGTTTCTCATTGTTAGAGTCCTTTAGTGCCTTTTGGCAATCTCCAAGCGGACTGTCATGTGCTTTTTACTGAGGAGTGGCTTCCGTTTGCCCACTCTACCATAAAGGCCTGATTGGTGAAGTGCTACAGAGATGGTTGTCCTTCTGGAAGGTTCTCCCATCTCCACAGAGGAACTCTGGAGCTCTGTCAGTGACCATCGGGTTCTTGGTCACCTCCCTGACCAAGGCCCTTCTCCCCCGATTGCTCAGTTTGGCCGAGCAGCCAGCTCTAGGAAGAGTCTTGGTGGTTGAAAACTTCTTTCATTTAAGAATGATGGAGGCCACTGTGTTCTTGAGGACCTTCAATGCTGCAGACATTTTTTGGTACCCTTCTGTACCTCTACACAATCCTGTCTCGTAGCCATGCGGACGAGGCAAGCAACACTGAACCAAACACCAGCTGTTCCAGACGACTGTGTGATTACGATTTCCATAGCCGATGTGAGTAAGACCCTTAAACAGGTTAATATTCAGACAGATTACCAGGACTTGTATTCAGAGCATGCGCTTCCCAACTGGCAAGTGTCTTCACTGACATTTTCAACCGCTCCCTGACCCAGGCTGTAATACCTACATGTTTCAAGCACACCACCATAGTCCCTGTGCCCAAGAACGCCAAGGTAACCTGTCTAAATTACCTGTAGCACTCACATCTGTAGTCATGAAATGATTTGAAAGACTGGTCATGGCTCATATCAACACCTTCATCCCAGACACCATGGACCTACTCTAATTCACATACCGCCCCAACAGATCCACAGACGACGCAATCTCTGCATTCCACTCTCCCACCTGGACAAAACGAACATCTATGTGAGAATGATTTTCATTGACTGCAGCTCAGTTTTCAACACCTTGGTGCCCTCAAAACTAATCAATAAGCTAACAAGCTAACAACTCCCTCTACAACTGGATCCTGGACTTCCTGACGGGCCACCCCCAGGTGGTAAGGGCAGGCAACAACACATTTTCCACGCTGATCCTCAACACAGGGGCCCCTTGGGAGTGTGTGCTCAGTCCCCTCCTGTACTCCATGTTCACTCATGACTGCATGGCCAGGCACGACTCCAACACCATCATTAAGTTTGCCGATGACGCAACGGTGGTAGGCCTGATCACCGATAATGATGAGACAGCCTATAGGGAGGAGGTCAGAGACCTCAGTGTGGAGTGCAGTGTGCAGAGTGCAATAGAGATTGCATCATTTGTGGATCTGTTGGGGTGATATGCAAATTGGCGTGGGTCTGGGGTTTAGAGGATAATGGTGTTGATGTGAGCCATGACCAGCCTTTCAAAGCACTTCACAGCTACAGATGTGAGTGCTACAGGTCGGTAGTCATTTAGGCAGGTTACCTTAGTGTTCTTGGGCACAGGGACTATGGTGGTCTGCCTAAAACATGTTGGTATTACAGACTCAGTCAGGGACAGGTTGAAAATGTCAGTGAAGACACATGCCGGTTGGTCAGTGCATGCTCGGAGTACACGTCCTGGTAATCCGTCTGGCCCTGCGGCCTTGTGAATGTTGACCTGCGTGATCACACAGTCGTCCGGAACAGCTGATGCGCTCATGCATTTTTCAGTGTTACTTGCCTCGAAGCAAGCATAGAAGTAATTTATCTTGTCTAGTAGTCTCGTGTCACTGGGCAGCTCGCGGCTATGCTTTCCTTTGTAATCTGTAATAGTTTGCAAGCCCTGGCACATCCGACGAGAGTCGGAGCCAGTGTAGTACGATTCACTCTCAGTCCTGTATTGACGCTTTGCCTGTTTGACTTGGAAGAGTTATAGTTTTGGATAACCTTAACCAGCTAACTAACATAAATAGCATTTCTCTCTGTTTAAGTCAGGTTGTTGAGTAGGCTAAATTAGCTTCATTAGCTAGCTAAGTAAGTGAAAATGAAAAAAAAATAGAATGAAATTTAACCATCTCTCTCTCTGCTGCTTCTCCTTAATTTGTTAAAAACTGTTCAACTATTGTCTTTCTCTCTTTTTGAGTCAACTACTCACTACACATTATCCAAGATCGCATAGCAGTTCAGACGTCTTTTGTCCTCGTCTTGTCGTGTCCTGTATATATATATATTTACAACTTTTTTCACATACATTTTATTTTTATTTTCCATCAACTCATCTTCTAAACACTCTCCTGCAACCAGCCTCACCAATTTATATTTATAAAAAAGTATTATTTACCTCAGATCTGCAATCCTTCAGGAAGCTAGCCAGAAACTCCAGGAGGCTGGCCAGAAACTAGCCAGAAGCTAGCCAGGAGCTAGCCCAGAAGCTAATCAGAAGCTAACCACGGTTTGTGGTCATCGGCTGTCCTTTAGTTCGAAAATCTATCGAAAATCTATCGCCAGTTTTGTACGGCGCAGCGCGGCTCGGAACGGAACATACCGGACCAATTTTTCTCTCCATGTCCCTGGATTTCAACTGCTCTCTGGACATTCATACCCGGATCTCACAGCTAGCTAGCTGCTATCCGTGTGACAGTCGGCTTTCGTCGATTCCGGAGCAAACATCGATTGTTCCGGTGCTAGCCAGCTCCGTCAATCACGCCTGAGTTCCATCATTCACTCCTGGGCTGCAGTCACCTATCCGGACCCGTTTCACTGCCTACGCGGAGCCCCACCGGGCCTTCACAACCGGACTGCCGACGTTATCTACCTGAAGGAGATCCGGCTGGCTCCTCTGTCGCGACGTTACCGGAACGCCCATCTGCGGCCCGCTAACCGTTAGCTGTCTTTCCGGCTGCTATCTGAATAGACAATCGGACAATTTATTTATTTGAATTATTATGTTTTCTTCTCGGGCCTCTATAACTATATCTATTGTTCTTATTTTTGTTGTTGTGTGATTTGGATTAATCCCCTCTACCACACGGAACCCCACTAATCTACTGACCGAACGCAAGAGGTGGCTAACAACAGACTCCATCCTATGCTAGCTTGCTACCGGTTGGCTTGGCTAGCTGTCTAAATCGCCATGACCCTAAACCAACCTCTCCACTCACTGGACCCTTTTGATCACTCGACTAAGCATGCCTCTCCTTAATGTCAATATGTCTTGTCCATTGCTGTTCTGGTTAGTGTTTATTGGCTTATTTCACTGTAGAGCCTCTAGTCCTGCTCACTATACCTTATCCAACCTATTAGTTCCACCACCCACACATGCAATGACATCTCCTGGTTTCAATGATGTTTCTAGAGACAATATCTCTCTCTTCATCACTCAATACCTAGGTTTACCTCCACTGTATTCACATCCTACCTTACCTTTGTCTGTACATTATACCTTGATGCTATTTTATCGCCCCCAGAAACCTCCTTTTACTCTCTGTTCCAGACGTTCTAGACGACCAATTCTTATTGCTTTTAGTCGCACCCTTATTCTACTCCTCCTATGTTCCTCTGGCGATGTAGAGGTGAATCCAGGCCCTGCAGTGCCTAGCTCCACTCCTATTCCCCAGGCGCTCTCTTTTGACGACTTCTGTAACCGTAATAGCCTTGGTTTCATGCATGTTAACATTAGAAGCCTCCTCCCTAAGTTTGTTCTATTCACTGCTTTAGCACACTCTGCCAACCCGGATGTTCTAGCTGTGTCTGAATCCTGGCTTAGGAAGACCACCAAAAATTCAGACATTTTAATTCCAAACTACAACATTTTCAGACAAGATAGAACTGCCAAAGGGGGCGGTGTTGCAATTTACTGCAAAGATAGCCTGCAGAGTTCTGTCCTACTATCCAGGTCTGTACCCAAACAATTTGAACTTCTACTTTTAAAAATCCACCTTTCTAAAAACAAGTCTCTCACCGTTGCCGCCTGCTATAGACCACCCTCTGCCCCCAGCTGTGCTCTGGACACCATATGTGAATGATTGCCCCCCATCTATCTTCAGAGCTCGTGCTGCTAGGCGACCTAAACTGGAACATGCTTAACACCCCAGCCATCCTACAATCTAAACTTGATGCCCTCAATCTCACACAAATTATCAATGAACCTACCAGGTACCTCCCCAAAGCCTTAAACACGGGCACCCTCATAGATATCATCCTAACCAACTTCCCCTCTAAATACACCTCTGCTGTCTTCAACCAAGATCTCAGCGATCACTGCCTCATTGCCTGCATCCGTAATAGGTCAGCGGTCAAACGACCTCCTCTCATCACTGTAAAACGCTCCCTGAAACACTTCAGCGAGCAGGCCTTTCTAATCGACCTGGCCGGGGTATCCTGGAAGGATATTGACCTCATCCCGTCAGTAGAGGATGCCTGGATATTTTTTTAAAAATGCCTTCCTAACCATCTTAAATAAACATGCCCCATTCAAGAAATTTAGAACCAGGAACAGATATAGCCCTTGGTTCTCCCCAGACCTGACTGCCCTTAATCAACACAAAAACGTCCTATGGCGTTCTGCATTAGCATCGAACAGCCCCCGTGATATGCAGCTGTTCAGGGAAGCTAGAAACCATTATACACAGGCAGTTAGAAAAGCCAAGGCTAGCTTTTTCAAGCAGAAATTTGCTTCTTGCAACACTAACTCAAAAAAGTTCTGGGACACTGTAAAGTCCATGGAGAATAAGAACACCTCCTCCCAGCTGCCCACTGCACTGAAGATAGGAAACACTGTCACCACTGATAAATCCACCATAATTGAAAATTTCAATAAGCATTTTTCTACTGCTGGCCATGCTTTCCACCTGGCTACTCCTACCCCTGTCAACAGCACTGCACCCCCAACAGCAACTCGCCCAAGCCTTCCCCATTTCTCCTTCTCCCAAATCCATTCAGCTGATGTTCTGAAAGAGCTGCAAAATCTGGACCCCTACAAATCAGCCGGGCTAGACAATCTGGACCCTTTCTTTCTAAAATTATCTGCCGAAATTGTTGCCACCCCTATTACTAGCCTGTTCAACCTCTCTTTCGTGTCGTCTGAGATTCCCAAAGATTGGAAAGCAGCTGCGGTCATCCCCCTCTTCAAAGGGGGGGACACTCTTGACCCAAACTGCTACAGACCTATATCTATCCTACCATGCCTTTCTAAGGTCTTCGAAAGCCAAGTCAACAAACAGATTACCGACCATTTTGAATCTCACCATACCTTCTCTGCTATGCAATCTGGTTTCAGAGCTGGTCATGGGTGCACCTCAGCCACGCTCAAGGTCCTAAACGATATCTTAACCGCCATCGATAAGAAACATTACTGTGCAGCCGTATTCATTGATCTGGCCAAGGCTTTCGACTCTGTCAATCACCACATCCTCATCGGCAGACTCAACAGCCTTGGTTTCTCAAATGATTGCCTCGCCTGGTTCACCAACTACTTCTCTGATAGAGTTCAGTGTGTCAAATCTGAGGGTCTGTTGTCCGGACCTCTGGCAGTCTCTATGGGGGTGCCACAGGGTTCAATTCTTGGACCGACTCTCTTCTCTGTATACATCAATGAGGTCGCTCTTGCTGCTGGTGAGTCTCTGATCCACCTCTACGCAGACGACACCATTCTGTATACTTCCGGCCCTTCTTTGGACACTGTGTTAACAACCCTCCAGGCAAGCTTCAATGCCATACAACTCTCCTTCCGTGGCCTCCAACTGCTCTTAAATACAAGTAAAACTAAATGCATGCTCTTCAACCGATCACTACCTGCACCTACCCGCCTGTCCAACATCACTACTCTGGACGGCTCTGACTTAGAATACGTGGACAACTACAAATACTTAGGTGTCTGGTTAGACTGTAAACTCTCCTTCCAGACCCATATCAAACATCTCCAATCCAAAGTTAAATCTAGAATTGGCTTCCTATTTCGCAACAAAGCATCCTTCACTCATGCTGCCAAACATACCCTTGTAAAACTGACCATCCTACCAATCCTCGACTTTGGCGATGTAATTTACAAAATAGCCTCCAATACCCTACTCAACAAACTGGATGCAGTCTATCACAGTGCAATCCGTTTTGTCACCAAAGCCCCATACACTACCCACCATTGCGACCTGTACGCTCTCGTTGGCTGGCCCTCGCTTCATACTCGTCGCCAAACCCACTGGCTCCATGTCATCTACAAGACCCTGCTAGGTAAAGTCCCCCCTTATCTCAGCTCGCTGGTCACCATAGCATCTCCCACCTGTAGCACACGCTCCAGCAGGTATATCTCTCTAGTCACCCCCAAAACCAATTCTTTCTTTGGCCGCCTCTCTTTCCAGTTCTCTGCTGCCAATGACTGGAACGAACTACAAAAATCTCTGAAACTGGAAACACTTATCTCCCTCACTAGCTTTAAGCACCAACTGTCAGAGCAGCTCACAGATTACTGCACCTGTACATAGCCCACATATAATTTAGCCCTATCAACTACCTCTTTCCCAACTGTATTTAATTTATTTATTTATTTTGCTCCTTTGCACCCCATTATTTTTATTTCTACTTTGCACATTCTTCCATTGCAAAACTACCATTCCAGTGTTTTACTTGCTATATTGTATTTACCTTGCCACCAAGGCCCTTTTTTTGCCTTTACCTCCCTTCTCACCTCATTTGCTCACATTGTACATAGACTTGTTTATACTTTATTATTGACTGTATGTTTGTTTTACTCCATGTGTAACTCTGTGTTGTTGTATCTGTCGAACTGCTTTGCTTTATCTTGGCCAGGTCGCAATTGTAAATGAGAACTTGTTCTCAACTTGCCTACCTGGTTAAATAAAGGTAAAATAAAATAAATAAATAAATAAACATTTGATGCACTGCAGTGCTAGCTAGCTAGCTGTAGCGTATGCTTTCATTATTAGATTCATTCTCTGATGGAAAACATGTAATTTCATGCTGCAAGAGCTCTGATAGGTAGGAGGACGTCCTACAGAAGTCGTCATAATTACTGTGTTAGTCTATGGAAGGGGATGAGAACCAAGAGTCTCCTAGGTTTTGTATTGAATATAGCTGTCCTTCGGCTACACCACTTTCAAAACAGTGTGTTTTAATCAGTTATTTGGTGACGTGAATATATTTATCATAGTTTTATCTAAAAAGGATCACTTTTAATGTTTTACTATGTGATTGTTTTATTTGTAGGATGGCCCAACTTTCCTCCTCTGAGGAGCGTCCACTGCAGTAAACATGTATACAAAATTAAATTGCTGGGGTCTTTTTGATAGGGGGAGGGGGGGTCACACTGCTTTACTAAATTTGCATTGGCAAATACAGTACTGTAATATATGCCATTTACGTGCAGGAGTTTTACCCACAACAGTGAGTCCATGTAATTATTTATGTGGCTCCTGTGAGAATCGAATCCGCAACTGGTGTTGCTAGTGCCATGCTCTTACTAACACATGACCACTGCAATGCATGATGTCACGAAATCCACCGAAGTCGGTCCCTTTCCTTGTTCGGACGGCATTAGGCGGTCGACGTCACCGGTCTTCTAGCCATCGTCGCTCCACCTTTTATTCTCCATTTGTTTTGTCTTGTTTTTCTGCACACCTGGTTTACGTCTCCTCATAATTACAATGTGTATTTAGCCCTCTGTTCCCTCCATGTCTGTGTGGGGTATTGTTTATTGTCGAGGTTGGCATGCTTCCGGCTGGTTAGCGCCAGGTTTCATGTATACCTATGTTGTGTGGCAGCCAGTACTTTGTACTTTGTTTGTGGTACTTTGTGCTGCCTTACTTGTTTTGGGCATTTGGTTTTGGTGACGCTGTTACGTTCTGGTCTTACTATTTGCCTCAGTAAAGTGCTTTGTGTTCACTCATCTCTGCTCTTCTACATCTGACTTCCATTTACCAGCTACACCCACCATTGACACATGAGTACAATACAATACTGTGAAATACAGTACATGATTACAATAGAGGAGGAATTTGTAGGATCACCATCCCCATGAGCGTGCCACCACCCTCCAGGCCAAGGGTGAGGGATGCAATGACATCAATCCAGACCTATAGCATGTCCGGCTTCGATTCTCCATTAATTCAACATTCATTTTACTGCGATGCCGATGAGAACCTAGGCCAAATTCTCAAGACAGGCTTTATGCAAACTAGTGCCCTGCTAAACGTTATGTTTCTTTCATTCATTTAATTTGTTTCATTTCATTACAGTACACCTATGTTGTCATTATATCTGAACAATACATACTTTTTTTCATCAAGGATTGGGAAAGATGTCTTTAATGATCCCACCTTTTTTTTTATTTTTTATTTTACCTTTATTTAACCAGGTAGGCAAGTTGAGAACAAGTTCTCATTTACAATTGCGACCTGACCAAGATAAAGCAAAGCAGTTCGACAGATACAACGACACAGAGTTACACATGGAGTAAAACAAACATACAGTCAATAATACAGTATAAACAAGTCTATATACAATGTGAGCAAATGAGGTGAGAAGGGAGGTAAAGGCAAAAAAGGCCATGGTGGCAAGGTAAATACAATATAGCAAGTAAAACACTGGAATGGTAGTTTTGCAATGGAAGAATGTGCAAAGTAGAAATAAAAATAATGGGGTGCAAAGGAGAAAAATAAATAAATAAATTAAATACAGTTGGGAAAGAGGTAGTTGTTTGGGCTAAATTATAGGTGGGCTATGTACAGGTGCAGTAATCTGTGAGCTGCTCTGACAGTTGGTGCGTAAAGCTAGTGAGGGAGATGTTTCCAGTTTCAGAGATTTTTGTAGTTCGTTCCAGTCATTGGCAGCAGAGAACTGGAAAGAGAGGCGGCCAAAGAAATAATTGGTTTTGGGGGTGACTAGAGAGATATACCTGCTGGAGCGTGTGCTACAGGTGGGAGATGCTATGGTGACCAGCGAGCTGAGATAAGGGGGGACTTTACCTAGCAGGGTCTTGTAGATGACATGGAGCCAGTGGGTTTGGCGACGAGTATGAAGCGAGGGCCAGCCAACGAGAGCGTACAGGTCGCAATGGTGGGTAGTATATGGGGCTTTGGTGACAAAACTGATTGCACTGTGATAGACTGCATCCAATTTGTTGAGTAGGGTATTGGAGGCTATTTTGTAAATGACATCGCCACATGGGATAGAAATTATAGAAATTAGATTTTCAGTCGATTTTGATGGGTAGTGCAAGTGTATTGCCTGATGTGAAAACAGTATGATGTACTGTTTTATTTTTTATTTTTATTTTACCTTTATTTAACCAGGCAAGTCAGTTAAGAACAAATTCTTATTTTCAATGACGGCCTGGGAACAGTGGGTTAACTGCCTGTTCAGGGCAGAACGACAGATTTGTACCTTGTCAGCTCGGGGGTTTGAACTCACAACCTTCCGGTTACTAGTCCAACGCTCTAACCACTAGGCTACCCTGCCCTGCCCTGCCGCTACCCTGCCGCCCCGTAATGTAACTGTAACTGTAATGTGTAGTACTGTAGCATATTACATTCAAAGGCGAATTGTAAAACATGTACAGTGCCTTGCGAAAGTATTCGGCCCCCTTGAACTTTGCGACCTTTTGCCACATTTCAGGCTTCAAACATAAAGATATAAAACTATATTTTTTTGTGAAGAATCAACAACAAGTGGGACACAATCATGAAGTGGAACGACATTTATTGGATATTTCAAACTTTTTTAACAAATCAAAAACTGAAAAATTGGGCGTGCAAAATTATTCAGCCCCTTTACTGACTAAATAAAGGTAAAAAAAAAAAAAAAAAACTCACTGAGCTCGAGCTGTTTTCCAAGGAGGAATGGGAAAAAATGTCAGTCTCTCGATGTGCAAAACTGATAGAGACATACCCCAAGTGACTTACAGCTGTAATCGCAGCAAAAGGTGGCGCTACAAAGTATTAACTTAAGGGGGCTGAATAATTTTGCACGCCCAATTTTTCAGTTTTTGATTTGTTAAAAAAGTTTGAAATATCCAATAAATGTCGTTCCACTTCATGATTGTGTCCCACTTGTTGTTGATTCTTCACAAAAAAATACAGTTTTATATCTTTATGTTTGAAGCCTGAAATGTGGCAAAAGGTCGCAAAGTTCAAGGGGGCCGAATACTTTCGCAAGGCACTGTATCTTGCATTGTTTTGCTATTGGATTAATTGGTTGTTAAAACAACTACATTGAGAAGACACATAATTATTATGTTGTGTTTTGACAATTAAATCAATGTCCTCATGGTGTTTCACAGTAAACGTATATTTTGGATTAATGATGATGTGGTAAAAGATGTCTCCAAACAAAATGAACGCACAATAAAAGGTTTTGAAGATAAGACCTTGCCACGTTTCAAGTGTCACCAGTTTGGAGTTTTGTTCTAAGAATTTAGAAAATTCCCCACATACTTTTGAAAATAGCACCCAACAATTGAAGTCAACATGGTTTGGACAGAATCTAATATGGCTGCGGTTGGATAAGACAACATAAACAGTATGTTTGAGGGCTGAAAGACAGAATACAATAGGAATGTTTAAATGGGAAGAGCCCCCCCAAAAAACCATTGGAAGAATATAGCCCCTGCTGATCAATGACCTCATTCAGAGTCAATGGGACTTTGAAAGGCGGTGAGACCAAAGAGGGCTGCCTCCTTTTCACAGGGCCGATATAACAAACCAACACCAGACACCCAATAAAGAGACTTCCACTTCATTTAAAAGCAATTAATATTCTTGGCTGGCCGGCGTAGTCTCTTTGGTGTGGCAGGTCTGTACACGCCCCCTGCACTGTAATGGAGTTGACTGGTTAACTTTCTGTCTGTAGACAGTGTTGCTGCTGCCCGGGTGAGATCGCTGATGCACAGTCTGACACTGCTTAGATTTGGCTCAATAGGCCTGTCTCACACCCCGCTGCACCCAAAAGAGATCCTTCTCTATCTCTTTCTCCCTCTCTGTCTCACTCTTTCCCTCTTTCTTACTCTTCTACTGCATTTTACTCTCTGTGTCTGTCTTGCCCTTTGCTCCCCTTCTTTCTCTTTTCCCCACTTTCTTGATCTTCTGTCTTCTTCAATGCAGAAGCATAGCCCTACAGGGATAGGGTTTACATTTTAACAGTATTTTATCCCAAATTATCTGTTTGGCTCAACAGCAGGACTATGCCTCATGCCAGAAATGAATGAAAGACAGACTTAGGGATATTATCATGGACCAACTGTATATGTTTTGAAATGAAGGTTAACATACACATCTCTGCACTTTTTAGTTCATCACGGACAAAATGGATAGCTTACCTTCTATATTTGTCACGCCTGCTCCCACTCTCCCTTCCTGGCGCACGAGGGTGCCAGATTGCCCTTCAATCTGCTCCTCAGTTTGTTCCCTGTGTCAGCATTGATGTTGTTATTTCTCCCCTGTCCTGACACTGTTCCTCCACAGAATGCTGACACCACTAAAGGAAGCATCAGGGAGTTTTTTGTTTTTGTTGGTGACGTCCTGATGCCATCGCTGATGGAACCGGGGGTGCCTCAGCTAGCTCGTTGGGCTTCCACGCCTTAGCTGGCTCAAGAGGTCGTCTTGCCTTGGTGGGCTCGGCAGGGGTCTTGCTTCAGCCGGCCCGTCAGGCTCCCATGCCTGAGCCGGTTCATCAGGTTCCCAAGCCTCAGCGGGATCGTGAGGCTTTCATGCCTCAGTCAGGTCGTCAGGCTCCCACACCTCAGCCGGCTCGCAATATTGGACTCACCTGGACTCCATTACTTTGTTGATTATCCCCTCTATATTTGTCTGCTCCTCAGTTTGTTCCCTGTGTCAGCATTGATGTCATTATTTTTCCCTTGTTCAGACACTGTTTCTGTTCTGTTTCATGCTGTCACGTTCGTTATAAAGATCGGACCAAGGCGCAGCGCGGTATGCGTACATTCTCATTTATTAAAAGAATAAACACTGAACAAACTAACAAAATAACTAAATGAAATGTGAAGCTATACAAACGAGTGCTGACAGGCAACTACACATAGACAAGATCCCACACCAGAAAGTGGGAAACAGGGCTGCCTAAATATGATCCCCAATCAGAGACAATGATAAACAGCTGTTTCTGATTGAGAACCATATCAGGCCAACATAGAAATACAAAAACCCCTAGACCTAAAAACACCCTAGACATACAAAACCCTAGACATACAACACTAGAGTACCCACCCTAGTCACACCCTGACCTAACCAATATATACAGAAAACAGAGATATCTCAGATCAGGGCGTGACTGTACCCCCCCCCCCCCCCAAAGGTGCGGACTCCCGGGCCGCAAACCTGAACCTATAGGGGAGGGGCCGGGTGGGCATCTACTCTCGGTGGTGGCTCCGGTTCTGGACACAGCCCCCCCTCTTTACGCTGATCCCTCCGCCTTTGTAGAACCGGACTGTGGATCATCGCCGGAGGCTCCGGGACTGGGGACCGTCGCTGGAGACCCCGGACTGGGGACAGTCGCTGGAGACCCCGGACTGGAGACAGTCGCTGGAGACCCTGGACTGGGGATCGTCGCTGGAGATCCCGGACTGGGCATCGTCGCTGGAGGTTCCGGACTGTAGCCCGTCGTTGGAGGTTCCGGACTGTGGACCATTGTTTGAGGTTCCGGACTGTGGCCCGTCATTAGAAGTTCCGGACTGTAGCCCGTCATTGGAGGTTCCGGACTGTGGACCGTCGTTGGAGGTTCCGGACTGTGGCCCGTCATTGGAGGTTCCAGACTGTGGCCCGTCGTTGGAGCTTCCGGACTGTGAAACATCACCGAAAGCTCTGGACTGGGAACTGTCGGCGGAATCTCTGGACTGGGAACTGTCGCTGGAAGCTCTGGACTGGGAACTGTCGCTGGAAGCTCTGGACTAGGAACTGTCGCTGGAAGCTCTGGACTGGGAACTGTCACCGGAAGCTCTGGACTAGGAACTGTCGCCGGAAGCTCTGGACTGGGAACTGTCGCCGGAAGCTCTGGACTGTGGAGGCGCACTAGAGACCTGATGCATGGTGCCGACACTGGTTGTACAGGGCTGAAGACACGCATCTCAGGGCGAGTGTGGGGAGCAGGCACAGGACGTACTGGACTGTGGAGGTGCACTGGAGGCCTGGTGCGTGGAACTGGTACAGGTGGGTACCGGGCTGAAGACACGCACCTCAGGGCGAGTGTGAGGAGCAGGCACAGGACGTACTGGACTCTGGAGGCGCACTGGAGGCCTGGTGCGTGGAACCGGTACAGGTGGCACCGGGCTGAAGACAAGCACCTCAGGGCGAGTGCGGGGAGTAGGCACAGGAAGTACTGGACTGTGGAGGCGCACTGGAGGTCTGGTGTGTGGTGCCAGCACTGGTGGTACCGGGCTGGTGACACGCACCTCAGAGCGAGTGCGGGGAGCAGGCACAGGACATACTGGACTGTGGAGGTGCACTGGAGATCTGGAGCGTAGAGCTGGCACACTGCGTACTGGCTGGATGCTCACCGGAGCCCGGAAAGTGCGGGGTGCTAGAACAGGACGCACTGGGCTGTGCAGACACACCGGAGACACAGTACGCAGAGCCACTGGAGACCAGGAGCGCTGAGCCGGCACCATCCGTCCTGGCTGGATGCCCATTCTAGCCCGGCAAATGCAAGGCGCTAGAATAGAGCGCACCGGGCTATGAATGCGAACTGGAGACACCGTGCTCATCACTGCGTAACACGGTGTCTGATCAGTCACGCGGTCCCCGCGGTAAGCACGAGGAGCTGGCTCAGGTCTCCAACCTGACTCAGCCAATCTCCCCGTGTGCCCCCCCCCAACAAAATATGGGGCTGCCTCTCGTGCTTGTCTCGTTGGTACAACTTCTCGTAATATCGCCGTTCCGCTTTCGCTGCCTCTATCGCCTCTTTAGGACGGCGATACTCCCCAGCCTGCGTCCAGGGTCCGCATCCATCCAAAATCTCTTCCCAGGTCCATTCCTCCTGATCACGCTGCTTGGTCCATTTTTGGTGGGATCTTCTGTCATGTTCGTTATAAAGATCGGACCACGGCACAGCGTTGTATGCGTGCATTCTTATTTATTAAAAGAATGAACACTGAACAAACTAACAAAATAACAAAACAAAACGTGAAGCTATACAAACGAGTGCTGACAGGCAACTACACATAGACAAGATCCCACACCAGAAAGTGGAAAACAGGGCTGCATAAATATTATCCCCAATCAGAGACACACGATAAACAGCTGTCTCTGATTGAGAACCATATCAGTCCAACATAGAAATACAAAAACCCCTAGACCTAAAAACACCCTAGACATACAAAACCCTAGACATACAAAACCCTAGACATACAACACTACAACCCACCCTAGTCACACCCTGACCTAACCAACATTTAGAGAAAACAGAGATATCTCAAGACATGCCTGTTGTTTATTAAATGTTCACTCCCGGTGCCTGCTTCTCATCTCCAGCGTCTTCCTACCAGCATTCAGCATCTACTTCAAGGTCTTACATTCAGACATTTCAGAGACTTGAAGAGAAAAGTGAAGGTTGGGCTGTCTTCCAAACAGTGGAAGTTACTAAGAAACCATTATCTAAGACTATGATTTGAATGAAAATCTACAAAGCATGGTATTCTGAGATCACTGCACTTAGAAAATACAATCTGTACAATCAGCAGGTTTTGCATGGGTAGAGATTTTGCTTCTCATGTGATGTCATGTGAGGGAATAATTTAATTGACCAATAATTTAATTTCAAACTATCTGCCAGTATCAAAATGACTTTACTGGGTCTTTAAGTCTCCCATTGGCATGAATGAATGATTTACACGAATGCCTGAGTGGCACACGCTTATCTCAAATCTGAATCTCAAGACAAAGGCAAATGGAGACATTTTTCGTTACTCCAAGCAACAGAGATTTCGGTGTGTTTTGCCCGTTTAATTACATTTTGGTGCCATCTTTAGATTCTGAAGTGTGTTACCGTTTTAATAACAGAGTGTGTTGCCATCTGTTAGCTATCAGTCAAACTGCACAAAAGTGAACCCAAAACTAACCTAAATTTTAACATTAGGCATTATTCAGAGTTTAAAAAAAGTTTAGGCATTAGGGTTACATTTAGGCATTAATTCCGACTGGTTAGGGTTAAGACAAACACACACAAAATTCTAATTATGTACCTTGCACTGGGATTGAACTCACGAGGTTCAGAGCCGTAGCGCATGATTTTAGCCTATCCTCACCCCTTTCCTCAATGCCCTAGCTTGTTGTGAGCCTACTAGATGATAACAGGTCCTAACAGGAGTGTGCCGAGTACCCGGACAAAATTAGTATTGTAACAGATATCGGAAATTTTCCAGATACGATTATGATCAGAGTATTTTTTGTAATTAGCCACTTCTCTCTTATGTCACTGAAACATGTGTGAGGTACTCTAAATGCTCAAAATAATTGCTATTAATAACTCAACTGGATAGTTCTGCTGTCTGTAAAGAAATGGGCGGGCTGTAGGTTGATCCTAGTATTACAATTGGATAGAGTGCAGCTTTAACACCGTCCAGTCGCAAACTCCATTTATCAACATTCAATTTACAATTACGAATATGAGTATAACTGATCAGCACACCCCTAGTAACAGGTGGAGCTCTGCTACCCGAACCAAGCCCGACAGGTTCCCGATACTATACATTGGGTTAGGGCCGTGTAGGGCCTGTTTTTTCATCCATAACTAGGGTACGGGCCGACACTGGTATTATTTTCAAGAATTATTAAGTTAATTTTGAAGCTTCAACCTTGTCAAATATATGACCAGAACATTGTCCGAGTTGACAGGAGAGATTATTTGACAGGAAATAAGAATGTTCTGTGAGTTTTGTTTGAGGTAAGAGTGACAAAACGTAGCTAGTTAACAGCTAAGAGGTCTCTCACATTTTGTCATTGAGCAGCCCAAAGCGAAGCCGTTGCTATGGATACTCACATATGCAGAGAGCGCATGAAGGGGGTTAGTGCAGAGAGCAGGGGACAGATAAAGACGAGCAGCTAATGGAATGGATATAATAACAGAGTTTAGTAACTGCTGGCCTTAAATTTGTCAGAAGCAAAGGTGGCCCGGGTAGGGTAGGGCCTGATCGTTGTGGGCATGGTTAGGGCTCAGGCTTCAATTTCATGCCCATGTGGCGTGCAGGGCTCTCGTAAAAGGCACTTGCATTGCCCCTAGTGGACGGTTGGAAATTGGCATGGAAATATAATGCCAAGTGGTGCCCGTAACGGTTAGACAGTGCGTAACCACTGGAGTTTGGGCTTCTTAATCTGTAATGGAGTTGGCTGGGCCCTATGTCTGTATTGTTTAAACATCTGACTGATAATTCCAATTTAAGGATGGCTAGCTTTGAAAATAGCTGCTGTCCTAGCAAAAGCACGTTGATATAATAGCATACCTTGCCTTCTAAAATAAATTATCGATGAGCCTTGACTTCGTCAAAAACCACAGATAATGATAGTGTTCTTTCACTTCAGGGAGGGAGTCCACTGAGTGTGTGTTGATTCACAGTGCATTAGCAGAGTAGCCTGGCTGTTTAATAGGCTGAGGCTAATGAGGAAATCAATGGGCAACATTTATGCATCTTTAGCCATGCCCACACATACGCACACACACCCAAACACACACACATCTTCCTCTAAGTTAGAACCATAGTAGTGGTCGTAATGGCCTTAGAACATACCCTAGCCATAACTGTATTGCTCATAGATTAAGCACAGTGATGAGATGTTACACTAGTCTACAGTCATGTGATCAACTGCAACCAGACAGTCGACAACAGCCTTTAGCTGCCGGCAGGCTTCAATTGAGTCCAACCTTTGACCCACCCGTTAGTCGATCCGAACCTAACCTGGTACTTTGAGTGCCTTTCACTTGTTTGTTTTTTCACTTCTCGCCCAGTAAACAGGTTGGTCAGTACATGTTGGTAACCAGCTTTGTTTGGAGTGATCCAACCAAGGTACTCAGTCCGACTTTCAACTTAATCTTTAAAGTTGTAATAGTAGAACGCACAAGGTGCAATTTAGAAATTGGGTAGTACATCATCAGTTTTCCTCTTGTCCTGTCAGTCTTTATGTACCTTAGAGAGCTATTTGTATCTTTCTCAGAAATGTCCAGATCAACTAGCCCATGTCTGCTAATGTTTTTAGGCTTTTTAACCCATAGATTTTGTTGTAATGTTTGAGTCATTCAAATATCAAATCAATATACGTGAGACATAGCAAAATGTTAAGAATTGCAAGAAAATTAGCTTTAAAACTGCAAAATGTTCTCTGCACCCCATGACAAAATGTGTAGAATTGCAGAAAATAGGCTTTAAACCTGCAACATTTTCTCTCCACCAACAAGAGGGGTGTGAACAGTTTGTTTCATTAACTAAATAGAATGGAGCCAGAGGGGGTGGCCACCGTTTTACGGGCTCCTGACCAATTATGCTATTTTGTATGTTTTATTGCGCTGTTTTTTTTCTCTTTATTTTACATAATGTTTCCGCCATAATTTCCTATGACCAAAAATAGCTTCTGGACATCAGAACAGTGACTACTCACCTCTATCTGAACAAGGATTATTTGTTTAATGTGTCAGACGCGAAGGATATACTGCTATTCCCAGACCAGGTCCAAATTGTAAGATGGTGTTGGAGAAGAAGGCAGACGTTTTACATGCCCCCAACCGATTGTGTTTTTTTGTTTGTTTATTTGCATTGTTTGTAACATATTTTTTTACTTATTTTGTACATAATGTTGCCGCTACCGTCTCTTATGACCGAAAATAACTTCTGGACATCAGGACTGCGATTATTCACCACGGACTGGCAGAATCTTTTTTTTTCCTTTAACGAGTCTGACAAGCCCTACGCGAACGATATACTGCTTTCTCGGGAACAGACCCAGATCCCCATGATTTGCATGAAGAGGAGGTGGAGAAAGAGGGACTGCCCTCTGAGAATTCGTAGGCTATCGAATGAACCCCCACTTCCTTCCATTCTGCTAGCAAGCGTGCAACCTCTCGAGAATAAAATAAATGACCTACGTGGAAGATTAAACTACCAATGGGACATTAAAAAGTGTTATATCTTATGTTTCACGGAGTCGTGGCTGAACGATGACACTATACAGCTGGCTGGTTATATGCTGCAGGCAGAATAGAACAGCAGTGTCTGGTAAGACAAGGGGCTGAGGACTATGTATTTTTGTAAACAACAGCTGGTGCACGATATCTAAGGAAGTCTCGAGCTATTGCTCGCCTGAGGTAGAGCATCTCATGATAAGCTGTAGACCACACTATCTACCTAGAGAGTTTTCATCTGTATTTTTTGGAGCTGTTTACATACCACCACAGTCAGTGGCTGGCACTAAGAGCTGTATTCTGTCATAAGCAAACAAGAAAACACTCACCCAGAGGCGGCGCTCATAGTAGCCAAGGACTTTAATGCAGGGAAACTGAAATCCATTTTACCAAATTTCTATCAGCATGTTAAATGTGCAACCAGAGGGGGAAAAAAGTCTGGACCACTTTTATTCCGCACACAGAGACGCATACAAAGCTTTCCCTCGCCCTCCATTTGGCAAATCTGACCATAAGTCTAACCTCCTGATTCTTGCTTACAAGCAAAAAATGAAATCAGGAAGCACCAGTGATTAGATCAATAAAAAGTGGTTAGGTGAAGCAGATGCTAAGCTACAGAACTGTTTTGCAAGCACAGACTGGAATATGTTCCGGGAATCCTCCGATGGATTTGAGGAGTACACCACATCAGTCATGGGCTTCAACAATAAGTGCATCGATGACATCGTCCCCACAGTGACTGTGCATACCCCAACCAGAAGCCATGGATTACATGCAACATCCGCACTGAGCTAAAGGCTAGAGCTGCAGCTTTCAAGGAGCGGGACTCTAACCCAGAAGCTAATAAAAAATCTTGCTATGCCCTCCAACGAACCATCAAATAGGCAAAGCATCAATACAGGACTAAGATCGAATCGTACTACACCGGCTCTGACGCTCGACAGATGTGGCAGGGCTTGCAAACCATTACAGACTACAAAGGGAAGCAGAGCTGAGAGCTGCCCAATGACACAAGCCTACCAGACAAGCTAAACTACTTCTATGCTCACTTCAAGGCAAATAACACTGAAACATGCATGAGAGCACCAGCTGTTCCGGAAGTTGTGTATCATACTCTCTGCAGCCGATGTGAGTAAGACCTTTAAACAGGTCAACATCCACAAGGCCGCAGGGCCAGATGAATTACCAGGACGTGTACTCCGAGCATGCAATGACCAACCGGCAAGTGTCTTCACTGACATTTTCAATCTCTCCCTGTCCGAGTCTGTAATACCAACATGTTTTAAGCAGACCACCATAGTGCCTGTGCCCAAGAACACCAAGGTAACCTGCCTAACTGACTACCAACCCATAGCATTCACGTCTTTAGCCATGAAGCGTTTTGAAAGGCTGGTCATGGCTCACATCAACACCATTATCCCATAAACCCTAGACCCACTCCAATTTGCATACTGCCCCAACAGATCCACAGATGATGCAATCTCTATTGCACTCCTCACCACCCTTTCCCAACTTGGCAAAAGGAACACCTAAGTGAGAATGCTATTCATTGCCTACAGCTCAGCGTTCAACACCATAGTGCCCCAAAGCTCATCAATAAGCTAAGGACCCTGGGACTTAACAACTCCCTTTGCAACTGGATCCTGGACTTCCTGACAGGCCGCCCCCAGGTGGTAAGGGTAGGTAACAACACATCCGCCACACTGATCCTCAACACAGGGGCCCCTCAGGGGTGCATGCTCAGTCCCTTCCTGTACTCCCTGTTCACTCATGACTGCATGGCCAGGCATGACTCCAACACCATCATTAAGTTTGCCGATGACACAATGGTGGTCATCGACAACGACGAGACAGCCTATAGGGAGGAGGTCAGAGACCTGACCATGTGGTGCCAGGAAAACAACCTCTCCCTCAACATGATCAAGACAATGGAGATGATCATGGACTACAGCAAAAAGAGGACCAAGCATGCCCCCATTCTCATAGACGGGGCTGCAGTGGAGCAAGTTGGGAGCTTCAAGTTCTTTGGTGTCCACATCACCAACAGACTAACATGTTCCAAGCACACCAAGACAGTTGTGAAGAGGGCACGACAAAACCTATTCCCCCTCAGGAGACAGAAAATATTTGGCATGGGTCCTCAGGTCCTCAAAAGGTTCTACAGCTGCACCATTGATAGCATCCTGACTGGTTGCATCACTGCATCATTGCAGTCAAAGTCCAAGAGGCTTCTAAATAGCTTCTACCCCCAAGCCATAAGACTCCTGAACACCTAATCAAATGGCTACCCAGACAATTTGCATTGTCCCCCCCTCTTTTACACCGCTGATACTCTCTGTTGTTATCATCTATGCATAGTCACTTTAATTACTCTACCTACATGTACATATTACCTCAACTAACCAGTGCCCCCACACATTGACTCTGTACCGGTACCCCCCTGTATATAGTCTCGCTATTGTTGTTTTACTGCTGCTCTTTAATTACTTGTTACTTTTATTTCTTATCTGTATTTTTTAAACTGCATTGTTGGTTAGGGGCTCTTAAGTACTCTAAGGTCACTCTAAGGTCTACACTTATTGTATTCAGCGCATGTGACTAATAAAATTTGGCTTGATTTGATTTGATTTGGATTTGAAATCCCCATCATTCATGAGAAAAGGAGACTTCGCTACAGGGCGAGACTGCGTCGGCGAGTGGATAATCCGCCTCTAACCTCCGTTCAACTGGAAAACGTGCAATCACTGAAGAATAAACTGGATGAGCTCCTTTCAAGACTATCCTATCAATGGGACATTAAAAACTGTATTATCCTGTAATATCCTATCATCGAGTTGTGGCTGAACAAGGACATGGATAACAAGGAAAGAACAGCAGCCTCCGGTAAGATCTGTGTATCTATATTACCAACGGCTGGTGGGCGAGTACCTCATAATAAGCTGTAGACCACACTATTTACCAAGAGAGTTGTAATACATTTTCTTCGTAGCTGTCTACGTACCACCACAAACCAATGCTTGCACTAAGATCACACTCAACAAGCTGTATAAGGCCATAAGCATACAAGAAAATTCTCATCCAGACACGGCGCTCCTTAATGCAGAAAAACAAAGCACTCCTTTGCCCTCCATTTGGCAAATCTGACCATAACTCTATCCTTCTGATTCCTGCTTACAAGCAAAAACTCATACAGGAAATACCAGTGATGCGCTGAATACGGAAGTGGTCTGATGAAGCGGATGCTGATCTATAGGACTTTTTTGCTAGCACAGACTGGAACATGTTCCACTATTCATTTGATGGCATTGAGGAGTGTACCACATCAGTCACTGGCTTCGTAAATAAGTGCATTGACAACATTATCCCTCAGTGACCATATGTACATATTCCAACTAGAAGCCATGGATTAAAGGGAACATCTACACTGAGCTAAAGTCTAGAGCTGCAGCTTTCAAGGAGTGGGACACTAATCTGTATGCTTATAAGAAATCCTGCTACACCCTACAACAAACCATCAACCGTCAATACAGGACTAAATCTACTACTACTACACCTTCTCTGACGCCTGTCAGATGTGGCAGGGCTTGCCAAATATCATGGATTACAAAGCGAAACCCAGCTGGGTGAGCTACCCAGTGAAGTGAGCCTACAAGCTAAATCCATTCTATGCTTGCTTCGAGGCAAGCAACACTGAACCATGCATGAGAGCACCAGTTGTTCCGGACAACAGTGTGATCATGCTCTCCGCAGCCGATGTAAGTAAGACCTTTAAACAGGTCAACATTCACAAGGCCGCCTGGCCAGACAGATTACCAGGGCGCGTACTCAGAACATGTGCGGACCAGCTGGCAAGTGTCTTCACTGACATTTTCTACCTTTTCCTGACCCAATCTGTAATACCTACATGTTTCAAACAGACCACTATAGTCCCTGTGCCCAAGTACGCCAAGGTAACATGACTATTGCCCCGTAGCACTCACATCTGTAGTCATGAAATGCTTTGAAAGGCTGGTCATGGCTCACATCAACACCATCATCCCAAAACCCTGGATGCACTCTAATTAGCAAACAGCCCCAACAGATCCAGAGACAACGCAATCTCTATTTCACTCCACACTGCCCTTTCCCACCTGGACAAAAGGAACACCTATGTGAGAATGAGCTGTAGTCAATGCCCTCTAAGCTCATCCCACAGTGCCCTCTAAGCTCATCCCTAAGCTAAGGACCCTGGGACTGAAAACCTCCCTCTGCAACTGGATCCTGGACTTCCTTACATGCTGCCCCCAGGTGGTGATGGTAGGAAACAACACATGCGCCACGCTGACCCTCAACACGGTGGCCCCTCGGGGGGTGCGTGCTTAGTCCCCCCTGTTCACCCACGACTGTGTGGCCACGTATGACTCCAATACCATCATTAAGTTTGCTGATGACACAATGGTGGTAGGCCTGATCACTGACGATGATGAGACAGCGTATAAGGAGGAGGTCAGAGACATAACAGTGTGGTGCCAAGGCAACAATATCTCCTGAAACTTGAGCAAGACAAAGGCGCTGCTCGTGGATTACAGGAAAAGGAGGACCGAGCACTCCCCCATTCACATCGACGGGGTTGTAGTGGAGAAGGTCGAGAGCTGCAAGTTCCTTGGTGTCCACATCTCTAAGGACGTATCACGGTCAAAACACACCAACACAGTTGTGAGGAGGGCACGACAATGCCTATTCCCCCTCAGGAGGCTGAAAAGATTTGTCATGGGCTCTACAGCTGCACCATTGAGAGCATGCTGACTGATTACATCACCGCTTGGTATGGCAAGTGCTCAGTATCTAGGACCTCTATACCAGGCGATGTCAGAGGAAGGCCCTAGACTGTTGTCTCTGCTACCGGATGCAAGAGGTACCGGGGCGCCAAGTCTGGGACCAAAAGGCTCCTTAACCTTTTCACATGTGAGTTCCAAATATCTTTAACTGTCGCCCCAGCGTGAGTTGTTTTATGCACGTGATGTCCGAATGCACTCACTGTTCCAAAATGTGATTGTTACACAATAGGACACACGCTGCCTGCTAATTATCTATGGGCTGTTTCAACTTGTCAATTTCAACATTATTTTCTAACAAGTTGTATTTTTTAATAGTATGAATTGAGGTGTGTTCCACCTTCATATAGAAGTAGCCCTTTTCAGTGTTGCGGACAATTTATGTTTGAGTATTTACTGAGCTGGACAAAACATCCCTCTTTGAGGAGATCCCTTCCCCATTTTTTGCCGCACATGAAGTATGCAGACATTTGCGCAGTTTTCCACAAACTGGCACATTTTCTGCCGCTTGCATTATTGCATTTTTGAGAAATTGCATTATTGCATGTTTGTGCTGTTCTGTGAAGGGAGTAGTACACAGCATTGTACAATATCTTCAGTTTCTTGGCAATTTCTCACATGGCATGGCCTTAATTTCTCAGAACAAGAATAGACTGACAGAAGAAAGTTCTTTGTTTCTGGCCATTTTGAGCCTGTAATCGAACCCACACATGCTGATGCTCTAGATACTCAACTAGTCTAAAGAAGGACAGTTTTATTGCTTCTTTGATCAGAACAACAGTTTTCAGCTGTTCAGCTGTGCAAAAGGGTTTTCTGATGATCAATTAACCTTTTAAAATTATAAACTTGGGTTAGCTAACACAACGTGCCATTGGAACACAGGAGTGATGGTTGCTGATAGTGGGCCTCTGTACACCTATGTAGATATTTCATTATAAATCAGCCATTTCCAGCTACAATATTCATTTACAACATTAATAATGTCTACACATTTATGATGAATTTTATGTTAGTATTTTAATGGACAAAAAATGTGCTTTTCTTTCAAAAACAAGGACATTTCTAAGTGACCCCAAACTTTTGAAAGGTAGTGTATGTGCGTTCCTATCAAAACAAGTGCCTTATTTTCTGTATATTGTGTTGTCATTTCTACTGTAGCATACAGTGTGTATGTGTATATGTATGGAGCGTAATGTATTTACAGTTTTATTCACATGTTTTCAAGTACTGGTGACAAATAATGCTGTCCGATTATTGCATAGATTGTAATGGACACCTTTGATGTGTGTAAAATTATTTTTGGGTATTTTGTTGTACTGATTCTAATGAGCTAATGCTAAGCTATTTGCCAGCTATGTGTGGAGCCATGTTTGTTGACATACAATGCATTCTGGGTTTCACGTAAATGTTTGTCAGACCAAAGAAGTTATAATGAGGTGAGGGAGGGTTCATTCATTTTTCAAGTAAACTTCCGGACGTGAATGATGGGATGTGAACAATGGTAGATGACACATCCCTTCAACATGCATACTATAAACAGACCAAACTCATCTTGTCTCCTCTTATTATCTTTGGTTGATGCGCACAAACTATCCATCGTTGGATTACTTTTGATTTCTAGAAAGTGTTTTACTCAATTACTTAGTCAATAGTGAGCTCACCTGTGATGTGATTAATTATAAATAATAATTGCTATTAGCTAATTCATATTAAGTTTAAAAAAAGAAACTCGTCACATTCTGGACTTAACTTTGTATGGGCTGTATTTGTGCAAAATGTTTCACTGTGGCTAGCAGTGTGGCCAGCTCAAACGCTAAATAAGCCTTCTATTTCACACCGGTTTGAGCGTATGCTGCAGGGACCACTGTGGAATGATCACACCCATTTGTTGGTACATGTGAAAAGATTAACAGTTTCTATCCCTAAGCCATAAGACTGCTGAACAGTTAGTCAAAATGACTACCCTGACTATTTGCATTGTCCTATCTATTCTTATCTTTTGCACTTACTCTCTTGCACAGGCTCGATGTACACTCACTGGACTATAACCACACCCACACACACTGACACTCCAACACACACACACACACACACACACACATACGGACCAGTGGCAGCCAGTGCCGTTTAAGACGAGTGAGTATGTTTTTGTTTGTTTGTGAGCATGGCCTTATTTCGATTACAGCATATTGGATGACTGTCATTCATATTCCATTCACCCAGTTCAATGTAACAGCGATAGGTTTAGACGTAGGTGCACACAGGTCGAGAAATGTTTTTGAGGTGACAGACAGTGACACATTCAATACCGCCTTGCACACCCTTGCATGCATCTAGCTGATATAGGGTGTAATCATTAGTCCAACAGTTGCAAACGAGTTTCTATTGGACGAATTCAGGTATGTTTATCCCCGTTTTGTTCCATTTGCTTCCTTTTAAGAAATGTTTTTCAACCGTATCGGCGGAATGAATACACCCCATATCATGCGTAAACACAGTTCACATTCATAGCAGCCACTTGTATTCTTTCTCACATCTATGTGCTCTTCTCCTCTGACTTTTTCCCTTCGCTTGTGGACTTCAGTGCACAAAACATCAGCTGTATGTGACCAAGCAAAAAATTATTTCCAAGCCAAACCGTATCATAACCGCTACACACAGCCTACATCGTTGTCACCATATTAGCTAAAGTAATGTCATAGTCAACATAGCTAATAGATCTAGAATATAGAACTAACATGTTAGTAAACCCGCTACACTCATGCAGTAATATTACAGTGTACAGTCAGTAAGCAGTTTAGCACTTAAATTGGTGGACCCCGGTGGCAATACATTAGTAAAACCAAAAGCTTACCTTGACTTGGAAGTGTTGTGTTGTGTGTTGTGTTGGATAGTCATAGCCAGCTAGCTAACATAGCATCCCTCTGATTGACCAGGGTATTTGAGTAGGTTAAACTAGATAGCTGCATTTGCTTGCTAAGTAAGTGAAACTGAAAGTGAAAAAAAATACAAAATCTCTCTCTATATCTTTCTCTTGCTTCTCCTTCATTTTGGAAGACATTAATTTGTTCAAAACTGTTCAATTATTGTCTTTCTCTCTCTTTGAGTCAACTACTCACCACATGTGTGCACTGCAGTGCTAATTAACTGTAGCTTATGCTTGCAGTATTTTACCCCTACCTACATGTACATATTACCTCAATTACCTCAACCCCTGCACATTGACTCGCTACCGGTACCCCTTATATATTTAAGGGGTACCGGTAAATACAGTGCCTTGCGAAAGTATTCGGCCCCCTTGAACTTTGCGACCTTTTGCCACATTTCAGGCTTCAAACATAAAGATATAAAACTGTATTTTTTTGTGAAGAATCAACAACAAGTGGGACACAATCATGAAGTGGAACAACATTTATTGGATATTTCAAACCTTTTTAACAAATCAAAAACTGAAAAATTGGACGTGCAAAATTATTCAGCCCCCTTAAGTTAATACTTTGTAGCGCCACCTTTTGCTGCGATTAGAGCTGTAAGTCGCTTGGGGTATGTCTCAATCAGTTTTGCACATTGAGAGACTGACATTTTTTCCCATTCCTCCTTGCAAAACAGCTCGAGCTCAGTGAGGTTGGATGTAGAGCATTTGTGAACAGCAGTTTTCAGTTCTTTCCACAGATTCTCGATTGGATTCAGGTCTGGACTTTGACTTGGCCATTCTAACACCTGGATATGTTTATTTTTTAACCATTCCATTGTAGATTTTGCTTTATGTTTTGGATCATTGTCTTGTTGGAAGACAAATCTCCATCCCAGTCTCAGGTCTTTTGCAGACTCCATCAGGTTTTCTTCCAGAATGGTCCTGTATTTGGCTCCATCCATCTTCCCATAAATTTTAACCATCTTCCCTGTCCCTGCTGAAGAAAAGCAGGCCCAAACCATGATGCTGACACCACTATGTTTGACAGTGGGGATGGTGTGTTCAGTGTGATGAGCTGTGTTGCTTTTACGCCAAACATAACGTTTTGCATTGTTGCCAAAAAGTTCAATTTTGGTTTCATCTGACCAGAGCACCTTCTTCCACATGTTTGGTGTGTCTCCCAGGTGGCTTGTGGCAAACTTTAAACGACACTTTTTATGGATATCTTTAAGAAATGGCTTTCTTCTTGTCACTCTTCCATAAAGGCCAGATTTGTGCAATATACAACTGATTGTTGTCCTATGGACAGAGTCTCCCACCTGAGCTGTAGATCTCTGCAGTTCATCCGGAGTGATCATGGGCCTCTTGGCTGCATCTCTGATCAGTCTTCTCCTTGTATGAGCTGAAAGTTTAGAGGGACGGCCAGGTCTTGGTAGATTTGCAGTGGTCTGATACTCCTTCCATTTCAATATTATCGCTTGCACAGTGCTCCTTGGGATGTTTAAAGCTTGGGAAATCTTTTTGTATCCAAATCCGGCTTTAAACTTCTTCACAACAGTATCTCGGACCTGCCTGGTGTGTTCCTTGTTCTTCATGATGCTCTCTGCGCTTTTAACGGACCTCTGAGACTATCACAGTGCAGGTGCATTTATACGGAGACTTGATTACACACAGGTGGATTGTATTTATCATCATTAGTCATTTAGGTCAACATTGGATCATTCAGAGATCCTCACTGAACTTCTGGAGAGAGTTTGCTGCACTGAAAGTAAAGGGGCTGAATAATTTTGCACGCCAAATTTTTCAGTTTTTGATTTGTTAAAAAAGTTTGAAATATCCAATAAATGTCGTTCCACTTCATGATTGTCCCACTTGTTGTTGATTCTTCACAAAAAAACACAGTTTTATATCTTTATGTTTGAAGCCTGAAATGTGGCAAAAGGTCGCAAAGTTCAAGGGGGCCGAATACTTTCGCAAGGCACTGTATATATAAGTATTTATTTATTCATGTATTATTATTTATTACAAAAAAACACAAGGAAGGGGTAACATTACAGTATTAGAACATGAAGGACAAACAATACAGCATCAAGACACTATCAAACATGTATCAGCCTTTTGTGCATTATAGTGATATAAAATTGTTGTCATAGTTTCCTTTTTCATGATCACAATCTTGTGAAACCTGAACCCTCCAAGATCCTCCTACAGTTCACCAATAGCTGTCCCTCAAACATTCAAGACCCCTCCCATAGTCCCCCCCATTTGCAACCAAGCTTTAACTTCCTGACTGATGTCTTGAGATGTTGCTTCAATATATCCACATCAATTTCCTGCCTCATGTTGCCATCTAATTTGTGAAGTGTACCAGTCCCTCCTGCAGCAAAGCACAACATGATGCTGTTACTCCGTGCTTCACGGTTGGGATGGTGTTCTTTAGCTTGCAAGCTTCCCCCTTTTTCCTCCAAACATTATGTTTGGCCAAACAGTTCTATTTTTGTTTCATCAGACCAGAGGACATTTCTCCAAAAAGTATGATCTTTGTTCCCATGTGCAGCTGCAAACCATAGTCTGGCTTTTTTAATGGCGGTGTTAGAGCAGTTGCTTCTTCTTTGCTGAGTGGCCTTTCAGGTTATGTCGGTAAAGGACTCATTTTACTGTGGATATAGATACTTTTGTACCTGTTTCCTCCAGAATCTTCACAAGGTCCTTTGCTTGTTGTTCTGGGATTGATTTGCACTTTTCGCACCAAAGTACGCTCATCTCTAGAAGACAGAACGTGTCTCCTTCCTGAGCAGTATAACAGCTGCGTGGTCCCATGGTGTTTATACTTGGGTACTATTGTTTGTAAAGATGAACGTGGTACCTTCAGGTGTTTGGAAATTGCTCCCAAGGATGAACCAGACTTGTGGAGGTCTACAATTTCTATTCGGAGGTCTTGGCTGATTTCTTTTGATTTTTCTATGATGTCAAACAAAGAGGCACTGAGTTTGAAGGTAGGCCTTGAAATACATCCACAGGTAAACCTCCAATTGACTCAAATTATGTCAATTAGCCTATCAGAAGCTTCCAAAGCCATGACATCATTTTCTGGAATTTTCCAAGCTGTTTAATTAAAGGCACAGTCAACTTAGTGTATGTAAACTTCTGACCCACTGGATTTGTGATACAGTGAAATAAGTGAAATAATCTGTCTGTAAAGAATTGTTGGAAAAATTACTTCTGTCATGCACACAGTAGATGTCCTAACCGACTTGCCAAAACTATAGTTTGTTAACAAGAAATTTGTGGAGTGGTTGAAAACTAGTTTTAATGACTCCAACCTAAGTGTATGTAAACCTCCGACTTCAACTGTATATATATATATAGCCTCATTATTGTTATTTTTCTGTTACTGTATTGTTGAATTTATGTTACTGTTTTTCCCTTAGTTTATTTAGCTATT